>NC_079223.1:43943895-43980881 GCF_029633865.1 Lampris incognitus | reverse complement strand
AAAGGAATATATCGATTCTGGCAGAAACATAGATCAGCACTTGAACAGCAACTGACAGTAATTCACCGTGTTTTGGTCACTCACTGACCCTTAGGCTAAGCAGTGTTTCTCAACCAGTCCTCAAGGAGCCCCTATCCTGCCGAGTTTCTTTGCAACCCTGAATAGGTACCTGTTTGTAGTTATTCAACCAATCAGCAATGAATGTCAGAGTTTGCACACCTTGCATAATTAAGTGCTACGAGATGATTGGTTGAGCAAGTACACGCACGGCTACCTATGCAGGGTAGGGTTCCTTGAGGACTGGGTTGAGAAACACTGGGCTAAGCATTCTGACACATATTGTGTCATATTTCTCTGTCTCTCTGTCTCCATCTCAAGTTCTTTTTCACACCGTCATAACTGTGATTGACAGCCGTGAGCTTTCACATAATTGCGTCATAATTTCCCACCATTGCACTTTAGGACTTTGCGCTTGGGCTTGTTTATTGATGAGCGTTGCGTTTATTTCCCGCCGTGTTTAGCATCTCAGCCCGAGTGTCAAAACAGTTCCGTGCCTGGAACGCGTGCTGCGTGACAACACGTGTTGGCTGTAGCTACACGCCGCACCGGCGCGGCCCGGTATCCAAACAACAGGCCTGTGGTCATCCGTCTCCTCCGACACGTGGAGTCGCCAGCCGCTTCTTTTCACCTGACGGTGAGGAGTTTCGCCAGCGGGGGGCGTAGCTCGTGGGAGGATCACGCTATTCCCCCCCAAGCCCCCCTCCACCAGAAACAGGCACCCTGACTGATCCGAGGAGGCGCTAGCGCAGCGACCGGGACGCATACCCACATCCGGCTTCCCGCCCGCAGACACGGCCAGTCGTCTCCGCCCGACCAAGCCGGAGGTAACGCGGGGATTCGAACCGGCGAACCCCGTGTTGGTAGGAAATGTAACTTTGACTGGTTACCATCCATCCCTTATCCAAACCGCTTATCCTTCTCTCAGGGTCAAACCCAGCGGTCACTGAGCAGCAGGCGCGGAGACACCCCCCGGACAGGCCGCCAGGCCAGAGGCTCGGAACCGAAATCAAAACGCTGCAGGGCCCGCAGGGTCCCAACTCCATAAATTAACTTCGCTAATCTTTGCCAACAGTAACATCGTTAGTGCCCCCCACGTGGCTTAGTCTGTCCCATGTTGTGAAAGTCACCTCGTGGCGCGCAGCCCAGATGCCGGCTCCAGTCCACGGTACCTCTTGCCGTCAGCCCCAGTTGACGGAGAGGGGGTGGGGGGGCTGTGGGTCTCCTCCTCCCACCGACATCACCAGGAGAACGGAGAGAAGGCTGCTAAGTGTGACGGCCTCGCTGTCTTCCCCTCCAACTCAGCCCCCCTTGGATGCGATGCGACGCGACGCGCAGCGCCGCTACGCAGATCTGAACTGGCTGCTCACTTCACAGCAATCTGCACCGCCGCGTCCCAGGGCGAACGCTGCTCAGCATCCCCACATGCGCGCGCGCGTGCACGTGCACGCCGTGATCTAAATGGCCAAGTCATTGTCAGCGCGAGAATGATTCATCGCTTGTCAATTCCCCCTGTGGACATATCGCTTGTCTCTCTCTGTCTCCTCTTCTCTCTCCCCCCCACCCCCCCCACCAACCCCCCCCACCCACCCAGACCCGCGCTCTGGGGCCCTCGTATCTTTAATTTGGGGATGCAGAGTTTAACAGGGGGGGCTCGCGCACGCATTGCAACAGTCTAATGACGTGTTTGTGTTTTTTTTTCATCTGCGAGATGTTTTGGCCGCGCGGGGCGAGCTGAGGTCATGAGCAGATGGCCGCGTGGCGATACGGCACGACTCTCTCCCCCTCCCCTCCCCTCCCCCTCCCCAAAACAACGCGGGGCGAGTTTTACGCGCAGACCGCTCGGTTTGGTCTCGGCGTGCGCCGTGTCCTGGAGGCCCAGCGAGCACGCTGAACGCGTTTGCTGCCTCATTAAACATTTACAAAGACCGTTCTGCAACGTTTTAAAAGTTGCATTTGTTTTTTTGTTTTTTTTACTCTGGCCTGCGATTTCTTCTTCTTCTTCTTCTCTTTTTATTTATTGGAAAATAGTTCAGTGTCGTAAAACGCAATGCTTTTATGATCGTCTCAGATGGCCCCGGAGTTTTGCACAGTTCGGTCTGTTGCGTGGGTCGGTATTGATCTATGCTGCTTCTCACCCCGCCTTTTTAAGAGGAAAAGCGAAGACTTTCACCTTTTTTAACCGTTGTTGCCTACCAACACGGGGATCGCCAGTTCGAATCCCCGTGTTACCTCCGGCTTGGTCGATTGGCCGTGTCTGCGGGTGGGAAACCGGTTGTCCTGGTTGCCGCACTAGCGCCTCCTCTGGTCGGTCGGGGCGCCTGTTCAGGGGGGAGGGGGGACTGGGGGGGAAAGCGAGACCCTGCCACACTCTACGCCCCGCTGGCGAAACTCCTCACTGTCAGGTGAAAAGAAGCGGCTGGCGACTCCACATGTATGGGAGGAGGCATGTGGTAGTCTGCAGCCCTCCCCGGATCGGCAGAGGGGGTGGAGCAGCGACCGAGATGGGGTAATTGTTCGGATACAATTGGGGAGAAAAGGGGGAAACCCCCCCCCCCAAAAAAAGAGAACAAAAACGTCTTAACCACTTAGTTGTCCATAGTTGAATCAGTTGAGGACTGACTTGCAATATGTTCAGTATAATTGCACAATATACACATTATATTTGTATTTATTATATGTATATATATGGCTATTATTATTATATTATTATTATTTCATTCTATTCTGCTGTAATAATATAATAGTATAAGTAGTATAATAATATAATAATATACTACTGTTATATTATTGTACTACTTATTATACTATCCACTACTCACTGGTTTATTCGCTGTTTTTAATTTATTATATACAATTTTGTACTTCTATTACACTACATATATCATTTACTATTAATCTATTATTATTATTATTATTATTATTATTATTATAATACTACTATAATATTATAATATACAATAAGGTGTAGTATAGGCTTTGAAGAAGAAGAAGAAGAAGAAGAAGAAGAAGAATATGCTATAACCCAGCCACTGAGGATGCACAAGCCAGTGCATTTGTAGTGCAGTCCCAAGCCCGATAAATGGGGAGGGTTGGGTCAGGAAGGGCATCTGGCATAAAACCTTTGCCAAATCAAATATGCTGATCATTAATCAGATTTCCATACAGGATTGGTTGAGGCCAGGTTACCAACGACCGCCACTGGTACTGTTGGCCAGCAGGGTGGCGGTGGAAACTATGCTACTGTTGGGTGAAAGAGAAGGAGAGGGGGAAGGCATGTCCAGAGACAGTGGGAGAAGAGGAAGGGTAGGAGTGTGGAGTTGAGAGTCGGGACTTTGAATGTTGGCACTATGACTGGTTAAAGGAGAGAGCTGGCTGATAATGATTGATAGAAGAAAGGTAGATATACTGTGTGTACAAGAGACCAGGTGGAAGGGAGGAAGGCCAGGAGCATCAGAGAGGGGTTCAAACTCTTCTGCCATGGTGTAAATGGGAGAGGGTTTCCATGAGTGTGTTAAACAATGTAGTTAAAGAATCGACTGCCATCTCTCCTAAACATCTCCATGCCTCAACAGGTATGCCATCTGGACCAACTGCTTTTCCACTCTTCATCCTCTTCATAGCTGCCCTCACTTCCTCCTTGCTAATCCACCTCACGTCCTGATTCACTATCCCCACATCATCCAACCTTCTCTTTGTCTCTCATTTTCTTCATTTATCAGCTCCTCAAAGCACTCCTTCCACCGTCTCAGCACACTCTCCTCACTTGTCAGCACATTTCCATCTCTATCCTTCATCGCCCTAACCTGCTGCACATCCTTCCCAGCTCGGTTCCTCTGTCTAGTCAATCGGTACAAGTCCTTTTCTCCTTCCTTAATGTCTAACCTGTCATACAACTCACCATACACCTTCTCCTTTGCCTTCACCACCTCTCTCTTCGCTTTACGCTGCATCTCCTTGTACTCCTCTCTACTTTCTTCATCTCTCTGACTATCCCACTTCTTCTTCTTTGCCAACCTCTTCCTCTGTATACTTTGCTGTACTTCCTCATTCCACCACCAAGTCTCCTTGTCTTCCTTCCTCTGTCCTGGTGACACACCAAGTACCTGCCTAGCTGTCTCCCTCACTGTTTCTGCAGTGGTTGCCCAGCCATCCGGCAACTCTTCATTGCCACCCAGTGCCTGTCTTACCTCCTCCCTGAACTCCACACAACAGTCAACAGTCTTACTTCTTCAACTTCCACCATTTGATCTTCGGCTCTGCCTTCACTCTCTTTCTCGTTTTGTTTTCTAAACTCATCCTACAGACCACCATCCGATGCTGCCTAGCTATGTTCTCCCCTGTCACCACCTTGCAGTCTCCAATCCCTTTTAGATGGCGCCTTCTACATAAGACATAGTCCACCTGTGTGCACTTTCCTCCACTCGTATATGTCACCCTGTGTTCCTCCCTCTTCTTGAAATATGTATTCACCACAGCCATTTCCATGCTTTCGTAAAATCCACCACCATCTGTGCTTTTACATTTCTCCCCTTGACACCAAACCTACCCATCACCTCCTCATCACCATTCACCACCATGCCTATTGAAGTCTGCTCCAATCACCAGTCTCTCCTCCTTGGCTACCCTCTCCACCACTTCATCCAACTCACTCCAATATTCTTCTTTCTCCTCCATCTCACACCCAACTTGCGGGGCATATGCGCTGATAACATTCAGCAATACGCCTTCGATTTCCAGCTTCATACTCATCACTCTGTCTGACACGCTCTTCCCCTCCAACACTCTTGACATACTCTTCCTTCAGAATTACCCCTACCCCATTTTCCCTCCCATTTGCACCATGGTAGAGGAGTTTGAACCCACCTCTGATGCTCCTGGCCTTACTCCCCTTCCACCTGGTCTCTTGCACACACAGTATGCCTACCTTTCTTCTTTCCATCATATCAGCCAGCTCTCTCCCTTTACCAGTCATAGTGCCAACATTCAAAGTTCTGACTCTCACCTCCACCTTCCTACCCCTCCTCCTCTCCCGCTGCCTCGGGACATGCCTTCCCCCTCTCCTTCTCCTTCGCCCAACAGTAGCATAGTTTCCACCGGCACCCTGCTGGCCAACAGTACCGGTGGCGGTCATTTGTAACCCGGGCCTCGACCGATCTGGTATGGACACTTGTTTTATGAGCCGCATATTTGATTCTGCAAAGATTTTATGCCCTTCTTGACGAAACCCTCCCCATTTATCCGGGCTCGAGACCGGCACTAAGAATGCACTGGCTTGTGCATCATCAGAGCTGTAGTAACTACAGAGGTATAAAGGTGATCAGCCACAGCATGAAGCTATAGGAACGAGTAATAGAGGCTAGGTTAAGAGGAGAAGTGACTACTAGTGAGCAGCAGTATGGTTTCATGCCGTGAAAGAGCACCACCGATGCAATGCTTGCTTTGGGAATGTTGATGGAGATGTATAGAGAAGATCAGAAGGAGTTACATCATGTCTTTGTGGATTTTGAACAAGCGTATGACACGATCCTAAGAGAGGAGGTGTGGTATTGTAAGAGGAAGTCAGGAGTGGCAGAGAAGTATGTAAAACTGGTTCAGGATATGTATGAGGGCAGTGTGACAGTGGTGAGGTGTGTGGTTGTAATGACAGATGGGTTCAAGGTGGAGGTGGGATTACGTCAAGGGTCAGCTCTGAGCACTTCCTTGTTTGCAGTGGTGATGGACAGGTTGATGGACGAGATCAGGCAGGAGTCTCCGATGACGATGATGTTTGCGGATGACATTGCGATCTGTAGCAAGAGTAGGATGCGGGTTGAGGAGAGCCTGGAGAGATGGCGGTATGCACTGGAGAGAAGAGGAATGAAAGTGAATAGGAGCAAGTCAAGTCAATTTTATCTGTACAGCCCATTATCACAAATTGCAAATTTGTGTCAGTGGGCTTTGCAGCAACACAACATCTTGTCCTCAGACCCTCGCATCGGATAAGGATCAACTCCCTAAAAAAAAACAACACTTTAACAGGGAGGAAAAAAATAGCAAGAAGGCTCAGGGAGAGCATCAGAGGAGGGATCTCTCTCCCAAGACAGACAGACGTGCAATGGATGTTGTGTTTACACAATTTATAGAATACAACATTGAAAGAGGATAACAGAATTATATATAAAGATTGGACGCCAAGCAGTGTCCAGACGCCACCAGAACAGCCCAAGACCCGAGCCATGCCACCAGCATCCCCATGTAAAAAAAAGGAAAAGGATAAATAAATAATCAAACATCTTAGTGAGAGAAGGATATAACAACAAAACAGAATGAAAAATTATTTATAAGATATCTAAAAAGAAAATTTGATGAGAGGGATGCCAAGCAATGTCCAGGTGGTGACCACTATCACCATGGAGACCTGGGAGGAGAACAGTCTACATGTGCACAGAAGGGAGACTCGCATCACACCATTCACTTACACAGAAGAAGAGAACAGAGAAGACATCATTCAGAAAGAGAGAACAGACATGTGAGAGAAGGGAACAGTTTGCCATAGTCAATAATCTATACTCTATAACCTCATCAGCAGAAGAGTGCTTGGTAAATTGATTGAACAGAAACCGACCCGCCATGCAGTACAGGTTGTGAAGTACTCAACTTAAAGACAACTAATTGTAGGTTAAGGCAAAAAGATGAATCTTAAGTGTGGATTTAAAGGACTCAACAGACTCTGATTGTCTGACAGCAGCGGGCAGGTTATTCCACCAGAACGAGGCCCAATAGGAAAAGGCCCTGCTGCCGCCAGCTGACTTCTTTTTAACTGTGGGTACACACGGGAGCCCTGTATTTTGAGAGCAGAGAGCTCGAGATGGACTGTACGGTTTAAGGAGATCAGACGGGTAAGATGGAGCAAGCCCATTTAGGATTTTATAAGTCAGCAGAAGCACCTTGAAGTCTGATCTAACAGGGATAGGAAGCCAATTAAGGGAGGCAAGAATTGGTGTAAAATGGTCACATTGTCTAGTTTTAGTTAGGATTCCAGCTGCAGCATTCTGGACCATCTGAAGAGTTTTAGTACTAGCATGTGGCAGACCTGAAAACAGAACATTGCAGCAATCAAGCCTGGACGAAACAAATGCATGTGACCATCCTACTTCTGGGTCCCTCTGGGGTCCTCAGGTGGGTGTGGACGCCGATCCTGGAGTCGCATAATGGGAGGACGCCTGCGCGTGACAGCTTTTTACGTGGAGAGGCTGATGCTCCTGCAGCCACCACACGGTCCTTGGCAGGGGGTGTCCAGAGTCCAAAGGCACGGAGAACCAAGACGATCGGGGACCACCCTGTGTTGCAGCCTTCATCCGCCTTCACCTCCGCTGTGACCTGGAGACATCTTCCACCAGTTCCACCGTTGAGGTCTTTGTTGGATCGCTCTTCGTCTGGAACCTCCCACCTTGACCTATCCGCCTTGGGTGACCCTACCAGGAGCCAAGCTCCGGACGGCAGGGCTCTTGTGACCACTGGTACGTACACGCAAGTTTCTCCACCACGACAAGGTGGAGATCCAGGGGACACACACACACAATGTGCGACCCAACAGATAATCCCCTCCGGGCTCCCACATGGTGGAGCTCAGCAATTAGGGGAGCGTGACGATGCTTAGGCATGCTATGTCATGATAGTGAGATTAAAGTATTTGAAAATGTAAAATTTGTTTGGTGGGCGCTTTTGTCCGTGCCTTAATGTTCATTGACTTCAAACTTGGTTTTGTTGTATGAATGCCCCTTGTGGGAATTGAACCCCTTTTCAGCCTGACAGCCATGTTAAAGTGAATCAAGACCACCCGTAGGGGTTAAAAAATACCCCGGGGGGGAGCTGTGTTGAGTGAGAAAGAGAGAATATTCCCTTCATGCCATTCGCCTGCTTTAATCTCCCCCTCGCCACGTCGCAGTTCAGTCTAATAAAGCACAGATACTATTAAAAAGTCGATTTAAAAAATGAAAATGCCGGTCGGCAGCTCAAAGTGGGTCCACGCAGCAGTTACTCCATTTTATATCCGCAAAGTGGGTCACTAAGCAGCGGTAGGTGAAATATTGAGATGTATTAAATCATTGATCATTACTCGCCTAGAAGGTAGGGTGTTGTGGTGTGATCCAAAGCTTAAAAGGAACGACACTGTGTGTGTGTGTGTGTGTGTGTGTGTGTGTGTGTGTGTGTGTGTGTGTGTGTGTGTGTGTGTGTGTGTGTGTGTGTGTGTGTGTGTGTGTGTGTGTGTGTGTGTGTGTGTGTGTTTTACAGTCTCTTTAATAAGTCAGGGCCACTGGAGCCCAGGGCTTAATTAAGAGTTAGAGACAGATTTAGGCCTCAGCACTATGCTGGTTTTCTAACCAGACTCATGCATGCAAACATACAAACACACACACACACACACACACACCCACACACTGCAGGGAAGGGCAACGTCCTTGGCTGTTGGCTGTTTCATGCATAATTTTGAAATAAGGGGAGAGATCTAAAATAAAGATGGATGAGAGCGAGAGGTTCGAAAGTTGAAAAGAGGGAAAAAAATAACTAAAAGTCATGAGACAAAGAGTGGGCGGCACGGTGGCGTGGTGGTTGCCTCACAGCAAGAAGGTCCTGGGTTCGAGCCCCGGGGTAGTCCAACCTTGGGGGTCGTCCCGGGTCGTCCTCTGTGTGGAGTTTGCATGTTCTCCCCGTGTCTGTGTGGGTTTCCTGCGGGGGCTCTCGTTTCCTCCCACAGTCCAAAGACATGTAGGTCAGGTGAATCGGCCGTACTACATTGTCCCAAGGTATGAATGTGTGTGTGTGTGTGTGTGTGTGTGTGTGTGTGTGTGTGTGTGTATGGGCCCTGTGATGGCCTGGCGGCCTGTCCAGGGGGTCTCCCCGCCTGCCGCCCCGTGACTGCTGGGATAGGCTCCAGCATCCCCGTGACCCTGAGAGCAGGATAAGTGGTTTGGATAATGGAGACAAAGAGTAGTGAGGACAGAGAGAGAGAGGGGGGGAGGGAGGGAGAGAAAGAGTAAAAAAAAAAGGTAAGAAAGGGCTTAGACCGAAAGTGTGTGAGAGAGAAAGCGAGACAGGCAGGGATGCCAGGGTCGTGGTGAGGGTAGACGGAGTGGGGCAGGGCGGGGGGGCCGGCAACAAAGGCCGAACTCATATCAGCGATCTCTCTTTCATACACAGGACTGTAATCTGGCCCTTGTCAGGCCTCTCAACTCGGGGGTTATGGAAGTGTAACAAGGAAAGGAGAGGGGAGGGGAATGCGGGTCTGCTGGGCCTGATAAAGTCTCCTCCAGGTTTATCACCATGCCACGTAGGGGCCTTGAAACCTGCAGTGCACAATTTTCATCTTAATAGAAAGAAACACTCTTTGCTGATGGATGACTGATGGATTATGCTCCAGCAGTCATTCTACTGCCTCCCGAGCAGGTTGAATTTTACACTGGCCTTGTTTTTCCACCTGTGTTTTCTTTAAGTGATAAATATGAGGAAGTGGAGGAGATGGAAATCAAAATAGGGGCAGAAGGAAACACAGCAGGAATGAAACCGTGACTAAGCTGAGATGAACGAAAAAAAGAAAAGAGAAAATACGAGAAATGCGGCATTTTTTCTGCTGGTGCTGGGAATTTACAATGTTGAACTCCTCTGATGGGCTGGATTTGTAAAAACTCACATGTTCAAATGACAAAAAGACATGACAAAACGCAGGAGGCACGATCTTCTTATGCAGGAGACGTGATCTGAAAGGGATTGGAGACTGCAAGGTGGTGACAGGGGAGAACGTAGCTAGGCAGCATCGGCTGTTGGTCTGTAGGATGACGTTGGAGATCAAGAAGAGGAAGAGAGTGAAGGCAGAGCCAAGGATCAAATGGTGGAAGCTGAAGAAGGAAGACTGTTGTGTGGAGTTCAGGCAGGAGTTAAGACAGGCACTAGGTGGTAGTGAAGAGTTGCCGGAGGGCTGGGCAACCACTGCAGAAATAGTGAGGGAGACAGCTAGGAAGGTACTTGGGGTGTCATCAGGACAGAGGAAGGAAGACAAGGAGACTTGGTGGTGAAACGAGGAAGTACAGCAAAGTATACAGAAGAAGAGATTGGCAAAGAAGAAGTGGGATAGTAAGAGAGATGAAGAAAGTAGACAGGAGTACAAGGAGATGCAGCATAAAGCAAAGACAGAGGAGGCAAAGGAGTAGGTGTATGGTGAATTTTGATGAGAGGTTAGACACTAAGGAAGGGGAAAAGGACTTGTACCGATTAGCTAGACAGAGGGACCGAGCTGCGAAAGATGTGTAGCAGGTTAGGGCGATGAAGGATAGAGATGGAAATGTGCTGACAAGTGAGGAGAGTGTGCTGAGAAGGTGGAAGGAGTACTTTAAGGGGCTGATGAATGAAGAAAATGAGAGAGAGAGAAGGTTGGATGATGTAGGGATAGTGAATCAGGAAGTTCAGTGGATTAGCAAGGAGGAAGTGAGGGCAGCTATGAAGAGGATGAAGAATGGAAAGGCAGTTGGTCCTGATGACATACCTGTGAAGGCATGGAGGTGTTTAGGAGAGATGGCAGTGGAGTTTTTAACTTGATTGTTTAACGCAATCCTGGAAAGTGAGAGGATGCCTGAGGAGTGGAGAAGAAGCATACTGGTACCGATTTTCAAGAACAAGGGCGATGTGCAGAACTGTAACAACTACAGAGGTATAAAGTTGATCAGCCACAGCATGAAGATTTGGGAAAGAGTAATAGAAGCTAGGTTAAGAGGAGAGGTGATGATCAGCGAGCAGCAGTGTGGTTTCATGCCAGGAAAGAGCACCACAGATGCGATGTTTGCTTTGAGAATGTTGATTGAGAAGTATAGAGAAGGTCAGAAAGAGTTGCATTGTGTCTTTGTAGATTTAGAGAAAGCATATGACAGAGTGCCGAGAGAGGAGGTGTGGTATTGTATGAGGAAGTCAGGAGTTGCAGAGAAGTATGTAGGAGTGGTGCAGTATACGTATGAGGGAAGTGTGACAATGGTGAGGTGTGTGGTTGGAATGACAGACGGGTTCAAGGTGGAGGTGGGATTACATCAAGGATCGGCTCTGAGCCCTTTCTTGTTTGCAATGGTGATGGACAGGTTGACGGACAAGATCAGGCAGGAGTCTCCATGGACGATGATGTTCGCGGATGACATTGTGATCTGTAGCGAGAGTAGGGTGCGGGTTGAGGAGAGCCTGGAGAGGTGGAGGTATGCACTGGAGAGAAGAGGAATGAAAGTCAGTAGGAGCAAGACGGAATACCTATGCGTGAATGAGAGGGAGGACAGTGGAATGATGAGGATGCAAGGAGTGGAGGTGACGAAGGCATATGAGTTTAAATACTTGGGGTCAACTGTTCAAAGTAAAGGGGAGTGCAGAAGAGAGGTGAAGAAGAGAGCACAGGCAGGGTGGAGTGGGTGGAGAAGAGCGTCAGGAGTGATTTGCGACAGAAGGGTATCAGCAAGAGTTAAAGGGAAGGTTTACAAGATGGTAGTGAGACCAGCTATGTTATATGGTTTGGAGACAGTGGCACAAAAGACAGGAGGTGGAGCTGGAGGTGGCAGAGTTGAAGATGCTAAGATTTACATTGGAAGTGATGAAGAAGGACAGGATTAGGAACGAGTATATTAGAGGGACCGCTCAGGATGGACGGTTTGGAGACAAAGTGAGAGAAGCAAAATTGGGATGGCTTGGACATGTGTGGAGGAGAGATGCTGGGTGTATTGGGAGAAGGATGCTGAATACGGAGCTGCCAGGGAAGAGGAGAAGAGGAAGGCCAAAGAGGAGGTTTATGGATGTGGTGAGGGAGGACATGCAGGTGGCTGGTGTAACAGAGATATAAACAGATGATCTTCTGGACTTGGTTATATATCCGTGAAGACGTTTCGCCTCTCATCCAAGAGGCTTCATCAGGCGAAACGTCTTCACGGATATATAACCAAATCCAGTTGTACTTGATTCAATTCCTTTGGATAACTATGACCTGGATGAATGAGAACATTCACAGAGATGATCCGCTGTGGCGCCCCCTAATGGGAGCAGCCGAAGGCAGCAGTAGTACATGTGTTCAAATGACAGTGGCTTATCAAAATGTCTACTTTTTCCAGTTCAGCTGTTTTCAAAAAGATTCTGTTTTGTCAAAGAAGGTTGAGTCAGGTCATAAAGTGACCTCTTCAGTCACTTCGACCGAAGAGGTCAAGTTGAGTGATGAACTCTCTCTCTCTCTCTCTCTCTCTCTCTCTCTCTCTCTCTCTCTCTCTCTCTCTCTCTCTCTCTCTCTCTCTCTCTCTCTCTCTCTCTCTGTCTCTCTACCCCCCCCCCACACACACAGATAAGAGAGAACAATACATGAGTTCTTAGTAAATCAGCAGCGAGTTGTCTGATGGAGTATCCACAAAGCGGTGAACATTTGTGCCGTGTCAGTGACAGTTCAAAAATCACAAAAGGAGGCCGGCGCTAAAGGTACGTGTCTTTACGAGCTGTGATAACAAGCGGGTCTGAGTCAAAAGACATATAAAGCGCTCCTCCCTCGGTGTGCTCACACAAACTGTTTTATAGATCATCAACATGTTGGAAATAACAGAAGCGGGAATGTTCGTGTATCTACCCAACGACTTCGTTTTCTACATAGTCACACCTCTAGGGGGCAGGGTGTTATGTTAATTTCTATTTCTTGTGTGAACGTGGTACACGATAACATTTTTCCACCAAATCCAAAAGCACCACATTTTTAGAACTGAAGGAGCCACAAACCAGAACCAAAATGCTAAGTGGAGCCTTGGGACAAATGTGAATGTGTGGTCACGTCTTCAAAAAAAGTAGGTCACGGCTGTTTGAGGATGGGATGAGCTATGAGGGCTCAGGTGTTATCAGGCACATGGGATATTGTAAAACGCTGACCACTTTGTCGGTGAAGGTAAATGTCCGTTACGTCTCCAGATGGGGTGTTTGTGGAATAGTTTAGGATTATGGATGGCGTGATGAGTCATCCAGTTTCCAGCGGTGCAGTTAGTAGCATCTTAAGATGCTAGTGAGGTACAAGGTAAATAAACACAAGACAGAACAAAAATGCCAAATATTGAGACTCCCAGAAAGTTGAATCAGCTCATCTGGACACAGTGTTTAGTGGGAGATATGTTTCATCACTCGTCTAAGTGACTTCCTCAGTCTCAGCTGACTGCAGGTATAAACCACCCTTATAAACAGCACAGTTGCATAGCAACCAAAACCGGCACAGTTGCATCACAACTGAAACCAGTGATTGGTTTCATATGCAAATGGCCATGACCATCAATTAGAGTTAAAATGGCCGCATGTACTATTCACAGAGGATTGGGGAATAGTTGCAATCACAGCATTGTAAGATGGTGACATATGTACTCTTAGGCCCCCCTTGGTTCAGCGATGGTCGTTCCCTCTTCACATAGATGGTGTCAACCAGCGTTCCTCCCTATCAAGGATGTGCACACCCTCATCCTCGAAAGAGTGACCACTGGCCTGTAGATGGCGTAGACTGTTGAGTCCTGGCCTGACGTGTTAGCTCTCCTGTGTTGTGCCATCCTCTTGGCCAGTGTCTGTTTGGTTTCCCCGATGTACAAGTGACGGCAATCCTCCTGGCACTTAACAGTGTACACTATATTGCTCTGTTTGTGCTGGGGGACCTGATCCTTGGGGTGGACCAATTTCTGGTACAGTGTTTTGGGGTTTGAAAGCAACTGAGACACAGTGTTTAGAAAATATGCATCTCAACTGTTCCGACACTCCCGCCACCTACAGAATCACCACTGGTTTATGCTTAGGCAGCTGTCGTCCTTCTCATCACTTCGATTGGCTGGTGCACTGCTTGGGCGTCTTCCTGGCTTTGACAAACGCCCAGTTAGGATAACCACACTTAACCAGGGCCTGTTTCATGTGGGATTTCTCCCCTTCCCCGGCCACTGTGTTGGTGGGGATGTGGTCAGCTCGTTGGCTCAGCATCCTGATGACTCCCTAGTTTGTGCTCCAGTGGATGATAAGAGTCAGTCCTTAAGTACTGGTCAGTTTATGTTGGTTTACGGTAAACATCATCAATCAAATGTCCTCAATCACTAATTGAAATTTCACAGTCTAAGAAGGCTAACCTGTCGTTTTTCACATCCTCCCTGGTGAACTTGATGTGGTTATCCACAGAGTTAATGTGGTTGGTGAAATTTAATACCTCCTCAGATTTAATGTTAACCCAGGTGTCGTCCATATATCTGCACCAATCGCTAGTTGTTGTCCGTCGATAGGACATCAGAGCCCTCTTTTCCACTTCCTCGATATACAAGTCGGCAACTATAGGTGAAACTGGGAAACCCAGAGAGTGAACCCATGTTTCTGCTTATAGCACGTGTCTAGGTGGCGAGTATTGGGCCAGATGTCCTACTCGCCAAAAGGAATGCGAAGCGATGCGGTGGCCTCTCGCTTCCTGGTGTAGTGATCGCCGTGGGTCCATCAGGACCTTAGCATATGGCTGCTCCTACGCAAATGTGTCCGCAGCAGCAGAACCTTCTTGTGGTACCTCCTGTTTTCACAAAGTCTGCTGCGGGGGCGACCAGGTTCCCGGCGGTATAACCGGGTGGGTCAATTGGACTCGTTAGCCTTGGTTGGCAGCCAATGTAGGAGAAGGACAACTCTGATTTCAAACCCGGGTAGATGAAGCTCGTTGGCCTTGTTGGGCAGTTCATCTAGGAGAAGAAAAACTCTGATTTAAACCTCTGCTCCCTTGCGGGTATACTCGTCTACGGGACGAGTATACCCGGTGAGGATTAATGGTTGTGTCAGGGAGGGCAGCCGATGTAAAACTTTGCGAAATCAGTATGTGGATTGACAAGACCGTACAGGATCAGTCGAGGCTCCGTATGTGATTGGCTGAGGCCCGGGTTAACAATGGCCACCATCCTCACAGGGTACTGATGGAAACTGTCAAATCCGCTGTGCCGACCCCTGAGAAACAGAGAACAAGCCGGAAGAAGAAGAAGAAGAAGAAGAAGAAGAAGAAGAAGAAGAAGAAGAAGAAGAAGAAGAAGAAGAAGAAGAAGAAGAAGAAGAAGAAGAAGAAGAAGAAGAAGAAGAAGAAGAAGAAGAAGAAGAAGAAGAAGAAGAAGAAGAAGAAGAAGAAGAAGAAGAAGAAGAAGAAGAGGCCCAAAGAAAGAATTTCCCAAATGGAATCAAGCAAGCACAGCATAATTACATTAAGGTCTTTGGAGGGCTGCTGCCATGACCGAAAACTAGACTTTAGCTCCAGAGGATGAACGATATTGTGACACAACCATGCAATATTGGGCCTGGCATTTTTCAACAACAACAACAACCCATAAAAAAGAAACATGCAAACTTGATCGGTGTCATTCTGTGCAACACAGACAGGTCAGGAGCCCAGTCCAAACTTGGCGGGAGATTTAAGTGAGGAGGGAGTGTCGGCCCAAACTTGGACTCATAACTTAAACCACGCAGTAAGCAGCAAAGGCCTTCGCTAAGGGCTGCCTTCTCACAGTAAAGTGAAACGGAGGCTGTGAAGTTGCTCAGCCCATGCCACTGAGTGCAAATTTAATTTCACTGATGAGGCTCTCACCTCACAACCCCCCCCCCAGCATCCTACCCCCATACACGCATAACTTCCTCTCTCCTCTCACTTCCTCTTCTTCCTTCATCCACGTCAAATCCATTTACTTCACAAGATGATATTTTCCCGAGAAGGGGAGAGGTTCTAGTTAGTATGCAGAGCGGCAGAACTACAAACGGCACACTTTTTTTTCCAGAAGTTTGAAAATGAAATATTCATGACTACGGAGAGCTGTCTTGGGTAGAGAGAGGGATGGGGAGGGTGTGTGTGGGGGGGGGAGAGAGAGAGGGGGCGGGGGGGGGAGATTTGTAATTCTGATACTAGCTTTTAGTGTGTTTCCTATCGTCCCTGGTGGGGAGCAACTCTTCTTACCACCTGTTGGTTCTTTGAGTCCACAACAACGGGACTATATACTGTTTCTCCTATCTGCTGTTTCATGCCGTCTCCCTCTCTCTCTCTCTCTCTCTCTCTCTCTCTCTCTCTCTCTCTCTCTCTCTCTCTCTCTCTCTCTCTCTCCCCTCCCTCTGTCTCTCTCGCCCTCTCTGTCTCTCTCTGTCTCTCTCTGTCTCTCTTTCGCTTTCTCTCTCTCTCTCTCTCTCTCTCTCTCTCTCTCTCTCTCTCTCTCTCTCTCTCTCTCTCTCTCTCGATTCAATTCACCCTCTGTCTCTCTCCCCCTCTCTCTCTTTCACTCTCCCCCCTCTGTCTCCCCCCCGTGTGTGTCTCTCTCTGTCTTGCTCTCTCTTCCCCTCTCTCTCTTTCACTCTCTCTCCCTCTTTCCCTCTCTCTCTGTCTCTCTCTCTCCCTCTCTCTCTCGCTCTCTCTCTCACTGTGTCTCTCTCCCCCTCTCTCTCTTTCACTCCCCCCCCCGTGTGTGTCTCTCTGTCTTGCTCTCTCTTCCCCTCTCTCTCTCTTTCACTCTCTCTCCCTCTTTCACTCTCTCTCTCTGTGTCTCTCTCTCCCTCTCTCTGTCTCTGTCTCTCTCTCTCTCCCTCTCTGTCTCTCTCCCCCTCTGTCTCTTTCACTCTCCCCCTCTGTCTCTCTCTGCCCCCCCCCCGTGTGTGTCTCTCTCTTCCCCCCCCCCTCTCTCCCTCTCTCTCTCTCTGTCTGTGTCTCTCTCTCTCTCTTTCTGTGTGTCTCTCCCTCTCTTTCATCCACCTTGTCTCTCTTCACGGCGCTCCAGATATTCCGCTTGTTGCTGCGGCGGCTGTCACTTGAGTACTGTCGGCGGTATCTCCGCGGCAGGCGGCAGCTTGTCAGTGTCCCCGCTGACGAAGTGGAGGTGACTGAAACGCAAAGCAGCTTTGAGGTGACGGCGCTGCTGCGTGACGGGGTGACGCTCCGCGCGGGACCATTAACGCGTCTCGGGCGCGCGTTCCAGCCGCGGAAGGGCTGTGCACCGTTTCACCGATAAATGCAGGCTTGAAAGCAGTTCTCGGCTTCTGAAGGCAATTAGGGGAATACTAATTGTCCACACAAAGATGGCTTACTTTGTACTGACAGTTTTATTTCCGTTTCCGCATCTGCCTTGGTAATGACGGCGAATACTACTGGAAGTGACGCGTTTCTTTCCGGCATCAAAGGCTCGGGAATTGAGCGGAGGGGAAATGGGCGGGAAATTTTTTTCTTTTACAGGAAGTCGTTAAAATTATTTTAGAAAGGGCGTCCGGATAGCGCAGCGGACCGTTCCGTTGCCTGCCAACACGCCGATCGCCGGTTCGAATCCCCTTGTTACCCCCGGCTCAGTCGGGCGTCCCTCCAGACACAATCGGCTCTGTGCATAAGTGTAGTCCACTGACTTCCGGTTTCTACTGCAGAGGTCATACCAGTTTCCTGTTTGTTGGCGTGTGTTATTGACAATGGCATATTTTTCGCGATTCCTGCGAGATTCACCGTGGATAAATGTCAACGACCTGCACAGAACTGTCGACAAACCTCCACCTGCACCCACCAGCACACGACGTGGACGTAACTTGACATGTACAACTGGAAACTTTTCACCCGTTTGCTGGCAGGTGCAGGTGAAAGTTTGTCGACAGTTCTGTGCATGTCGTTGACATTTATCCACGGTAAATCTTGCAGGCGTCGCGAAAACGATTCCATTGTCAACAGCACACGCCAACAAACAGGAAACTGGTATGACCGCTGCAGTAGAAACCGGAAGTCAGTGGACTACAGTTATGCGCAGAGTCGATTGCCCGTGTCTGCGGGTGGGAAGCCGGGTGTGGGTATGTGTCCTGTTCCCTGCCCTAGCCCGGTGGTCTGGTCGGTCTGGACGCCTGTTAGGGGGGCAGGGGGGGGATAGCGTGATCCTCCCACGCGCTACGTCCCCCTGGTGAAACTCCTCACTGTCAGGTGAAAAGACTCCACATGTGTGGGAGGAGGCATGTGGTAGTCTGCAGCCCTCCCCGGATCGGCAGAGGGGGTGGAGCAGCGACCGGGACGGCTCGGAAAAATAGGGTAATTGGCCAAGTTCAATTGGGGAGGAAAAAAAATGGGGGAGGGGGGGATGAATGTACAACAAACTAATTAACCGAACTGATTTTTCCACAGCCCACAATCTTTTTGATCAATATTGAAAATCCTCTTTCTCTACATTCGGGGTTTTCCACGCTAGAAATCCGTTAATATCCAGTCAAGTAGAAAGCACGTGTGTGGACGGGAGCTCCATCACGGAGGTGCATCAGTGTGTGTGTGTGTGTGTGTGTGTGTGTGTGTGTGTGTGTGTGTGTGTGTGTGTGTGTGTGTGTGTGTGTGTGTGTGTGTTTATGGTGGATGATTGTGTAGCCTCCGTGCTAGTCACAGAGGGTGGATGACTTATTGATTAAAAGGACTCATTTATTCAGATGCAGCATCTGGAGGTGCCTGGGGGTTTGTTTAAGTTATGAAGCCCCCCACCCCCACCGTCCCCCCCCCCCCACGTGAGAAACACCTCACACTTGATACCACAGCCCCTCACTGGAAACTGATTCACGAGTTGTTCGTAGATTGGAAACAATGACTAGAAAGAAGAGGAAGACGGGAAAAAGAGTCATTTTTGGGAATTTCTCGGAACACCCCAGCTTGCTGCCGGGTTTTTGCTGGGACGCTGCACTAAAATGTGGGTTTGGAGAACTTGTGAACTTGCGTGTCGTGGTTGTAAAAGCGAAACCGGAGTTGTACCGAGAACTGCTGGCAGAGCGAAATGAATCTCGCTTCTGTTTATTTTCAATAATAAATAAAGGTTCATCTCTCCACTCGGTTGTCTAACAAGATGCGTATCATTTCATCATCATCTGTCGTATTAATCTTTCACCTTCCTGCAGTAACACTTTATTAGAATGAGCCAAACAAGAAACTACTCCTCTCCTCCCCTCCTCTTCCTTATCATCTGTCCCCCCCCCCTCCCCCAGTCTCTCTCCCTTTATTTTTCATACTTTTTAATCCACTTGGACTTGACTCCTTCGCTCCCTGCCTCCTGGAGCCCCACCAAACGTAGGGGTTCAGCAGGAGGGGCCGGGCGAGTCCCCCGTTTCTGCTGCTTACCCTGACGCCGGGCCATGATTCACTCACGGCCGACGGGCCAAATCTCCTGCCAGGCTGACGCTGATATGAATTATAGACGCGTGCCAGCTGGGCTGTTTTGTGTGTGCCTCGGATTTGCCTCGCCTTTTTGCCAGCATGCCAAGGTGCCAACGCAACCTGCTACGAATCGGCCCGGGGATTAGGCCCGCGCTAGCACGCGGTTCTGCAGGCACGACCTCATGAGGCTAGTGGCTGAGACGTTGCCTCGTGGAAAGAAGGGTGTCAACGTTGGCTGCCAAAGTTGGCACACGCCACGTACTGGGAAATGTTGCAAGTATGCATAACAAGTTGGAGGGGGTGGGAGGGCAGCCATCTGGATTTAACAGTGCAGAACTCTGTTGCCCCATAGTTGTGAATCCATATCGCATGCCTCTTTGCCACAAAGCCTCTGAGCTCACCTCTACATCTTGTGATGTGTGTGTGCGTGTGTGTGTGTGTGTGTGTGTGTGTGTGTGTGTGTGTGTGTGTGTGTGTGTGTGTTTAGATGTGCGTATGCGTTCTGTTTGAGCAAGCATGCCTAAGTCTCCGTGTGTTTATGTGAAAGCTCCTGTTTTGACAGGTGCTTGAATCGGGGATTAAGGCAGGGATGAGGGTTGTATTAATCATAGGATTCAGCCTCTGCTGCTTCTCTCATCCCTCAGACTAAATATAAAGCGCAGAGGGCTGGAGAGCTGGAATGACGGCGATGGAGAGGGCTTGTGATGGTGTAAAAGTGGTTCCTAAGCTGTCAAATGGGAGCTTATTACTGTACCGTAGGACATGCTTCCCCAGGTATTTCACATGTCTCCGTCGCACATGTGTGTGTTCTAGTTCCTCTATATTTTTATAACCATTGTGAGTGTTTAACTATAGAGGAGGGCATGTGTGCATAATGAGGACACCGTGGCTGGTTCTGACTTCTTCAGGGGTCTATTTTAGGGTAAGGATTTAGGCTAAATCTAAGGATATAGCTGAGATTAGGGTTAGGGTAAAGCAGTGGCGGCTGGTGCATTTTTCTCCGGGGGGTGGGGGGGGGGCTATACCAAAAATCAAGCACACGTTATCTAAGGTATCACGCCAGAGTATTTGTGACAATAAGTGCTACTTTACTTATATCTTCTTATTTATGTCTGTGTTAATATTTGATCATTTCTGTGTTTTTGTTTGGTCGCAATCATTTTCATCTCCGTAAAGCGCTTCGGTTAATGTTTGTTGTTTGTAAATGTGCTCTTTAAATAAACTGACTTGACTATTTGAATAAATGAAAAGGCCTTTACTTGTGTTTGCTGAGCTGAAGGAACATTTGTTATAATGACATGTGCTTGGTTAAGGAAGGTTAGGTACTTCAGTTAGTGAAAATTCTAAATAATAATTATCTTTTATACCACAGTGTTATACAAGATTATGCTTACAGATCCCTATCCTGTAGCCTCCATCAAGTTGAGCAGCTACTATGTTTACTTCCCCAAACACGGCTAGTGTGATTGCATTTTCCATGTGGACCCTGGTTTGTTCATGTTTTTTTTTTTTTAATTGCTGATCCTTCAATCCTGTCTGAATCCATGCTGGGCCTGATCCTGTAGTTTCAGAAACAAGGCAGGGGAAGAAAATAAAGCACCGGTGTCACTAGATGCGGTTAGCCAATCCTTCTTACTAAACAAGCTCCTTGAAAATGACCGGGGATATTGTGTTCCTGTCTGTCTTTGAGTCTGTGAATGTTCTCATTGATCCAGGTCATGGCTATCCAAAGGAGTTGAATCAAGTGCAACTGGACTTGATATATATCCGTGAACACGTTTTGCCTCTCATCCAAGAGGCTTCATCAGTTCGTGCCTTTCTGACTAGACCAAGCTAGTCTGACTGGCTGGTGATGAGACTCAGAATTTATCCTCTAGGAGTCGTGGTCAGAGCTATTGATATGCGTGGCTCTATCCGTGGCTCGATACTCTGTCTTTGAGCTTCTTTTGCAATGTTTTCCTCTCAAAAGACATTTTGTAGTGATTTAACTGAACTTTCTTTCTCCACTCTAGCTAGCTAAATTACATCCTCCCTATGCTGCACAAGGCTCCTCCGGTTCTACACTCAACAACTCATTCTGGTGCAGTCGATTAATAGATTTTATGCCGGATGACGTACGACGAGCCACTCGCGCTCTGTTAGACGGGACTGATGGTCTAAGCCCCTCCCCCAGCGTTGTGCGTGAACGGTACACCCCGGCAGGAAATAGGGATTGGGATGTGACGTCATATTCTTGCGACTACAATAAAGCGGTTGTGCGTCGCACATACGCTGCGCTCTCCGTTGTGATGATTTACACCAGGGGTCCCCAATTACTTTTCATAGCGGGCCACTTTTAGGGCCGCTTTTAAAACCACAGGCCACTCAACCTCCAGCAGCATGTTGTTCGTTAGTTTGTTTTGGTGTCGATACGTTGCAGGTATTATAATTTAAACAGAGATTTTTCATCTGTTTTTCGATATATTACTAGTCTTACTTTTACTAAGAAATTAATTATTATTATTATTATTATTTTGGTAGGAAAAAAAAAAATCTTCCTTCTGGCATTTCTCCAAAAATTCTCGCGGACCATAAATCAACCCGTCACGGGCCGGACGTGGCCCGCGGGCCGCCTATTGGGGACCCCTGATTTACACGAACATGGCGTCAGAAGTGAAAGAAACCCGAATGTAAATACGGGCAAAGCTAACGTGCTCCACAGCGGCATCAGTGACGTCGCCAGCGAGAGTAGATTAGGGAACATAATAGGAATGCCACGCTAGCAGCGAGCTAACTAGGCTAACAACAATAGCATCGTCATGGCGTCAAGCATCCCGCCGCCTGAGGAGAGGAACATGACCGGCAATCTCACAAGGAACTGGGACAGTTTCAGAGCGGAGTTTGAAGACTATACACTGGCATCGGGATTGAAGGACAAACCAGCTGAGGTACAGGCAGCAACCTTGCGGAGAGTGGTGGGCAGGGAATGTCGTCATATGTACAAACACAACTTGGGCATTACAGTGGAGCCGGAAGCAAGTAATTCTCAGTGCATTGGAGAGGTATTTCAAGCCAGCGAGGAAACGTCATATTTGAGAGAAACATCTTTGGAGACTGCAAGCAAGATGGAGGTGAGCCTATTGATGCATGCATAAGGAAAAGGCTGCTTCCTGTGAATATGGAGAACTAAAAGAGGAACCGATAAGAGACAGGGTGGTGCTTGGTGTTAGCGATGAGTGTGCGCAGAGTCGCCTGATTAAAGAGGCCCTCACACTGACATCAGCCATAGAAACATGTATGCCGGGCTGTGGAGATGACAGGGATAAGGGTCAAAGCAATGCCACGGGACAGGTCGCTGGAGAGTTTGCATGCAACAGACAAGCATCGGAGTCAGACGCGGGATCCAAGCGATAGCAATATGTGCAAACATTGTGGCGATATGCACAGGCGCAGACGTGACCTTTGCCCAGCGTATGTCAAAAATTGCCGCCATTGTGGAGCAGCAAATCATTTTGCTAAAGTGTGCATGAAGAGGAGCCAATCCACACCACAACCAAATACAGCGGACGCGGTGGTGCACGAGGACGTGGACGGGACCAACACAGAGGCCCACATCTACTCAGCTGAGAGCGTAGGAGCAGTTGAAGGGCAGGGGGAAAAAATGGTTTTCCAACGTAAAAATGAATGAGTCTCAGAGATGTCAGTTAGATTCAGGGGCAACCTGTAATGTGACGAGTCTGAAAGATAAGAGGAGACTATCCAAGTTGAATCAAGTGCAACTGGACTTGGTATATATCCATGAAGACGTTTCGCCTCTCATCCAAGAGGCTTCCTCAGTTCGTGTCTTTCTGACTAAACGAAGCTAGTCTGACTGGCTGCTGATGAGACTCAGTATTCATCCTCTAGGAGTCGTTGTCAGAGCCATAGATATGCGTGGCTCTCCTGTGCTCCGATGTCCAGCCGGGCCCGTCGCCATCGGAGCTATTGATTTGTATTTGTTTAGCAGCGACGGTCGTTGGGGGTGTTAGTTTCGACTTCATTGTTCAGTGGTCATGAGAGTCGTTGGAGCCGTTAGTGACCGACTGTTGTTCTTGGAGGCTAGGCTTCTGGAGTCTCCTGCGTAGAGATGAAAGGACGGTATTGTAAGTGGGAGATAGGTGGTGTCGCAGACCTCCTCCTCTGTTGAGGGATGGTTTTTCCAGTTTCGCATAGATGGCTTCCTTCACCCCTCTTTCAAACCCTCTATCTTCTCTGTCCAAAATGTGTACGTTGCTGTCCTCGAAGGAGTGTGTCTTCTCCTTTAGGTGTAGATAGACTGCTGGGTCTTGTCCTGAGGAGTTTGGCCTTCTGTGTTCGGCCATCCGTTTGTGTAGTGGTTGTTTGGTTTCTCCTATGTATAGGTCAGTGCAATCCTCATTGCATTGTACAGCATACACCAGATTGCTTTTCCGGGTGTGTGGTACACGGTCTTTGGGATGAACCAGTCTTTGTCGGAGTGCTGGGTTTGAAGTATACCGGGATGCGGTGTTTGTTGAAAATTCTCCTGAGTTTCTCGGAGACCCCAAAAACATACGGGATGACTATGTTATTCCTTCTGTTCCCTTTCTCCTCGCCGCTCACATCAGATATGTGGACGACACATGGGTCAAAATCCAAACACAAGAGGTGCAAGCGTTTACCAAACACATCAACTCAGTAGACAAGAACATTAAGTTCACAAGGGAAGACATGAAGAACAACAGTTTGCCCTTATTGGACTATCTATCTATCTATCTATCTATCTATCTATCTATCTATCTATCTATCTATCTATCTATCTATTTATCTATCTATCTATCTATCTATCTATCTATACTTATTAGACTTATCTAAGGCATTTGAAACAGTTAATCACCACATTCTTCTTCAGAAGCTTTCACATCTTGGAGTTAGACACAATGCACCGCTCTGGTTCACCAATTACATGCCAGGTCAGGTTGCCAAGTTGTGGGTGAGCTTAGTGGTCTCGGGTTCCCAGCCAGATCCACCCCTCGGTACTCCCAACTCCACCCTATCGTCCGAATATGGTCATGCCCGGTTTAAAAAACCCCCAAAAAAACAAGCTGGCGAGGAAAAAATGCCAAGCTCGAGGCTTCAAAACGGTACTCCACAAACCGATGGGTGACGTCACGGTTTCTACGTCCATTATTTTATACAGTCTATGGTCCCCCTCTTCAGCATGTTTGATCAGCTAGACAACCAGTCAGCATAGTTTCTCCAAGAGGGTGACAAGTACCACGAGTGAAACAAGGACACTTAGACACGAGAAATGACAACGTGCATCTGACAAGACCTAGACATAGAAAGGACCCTGACATGTTTGACAAAACATGATTAAATATATGTTCCTGATGTCATTTTAGGATAGCGGTTATAGCAATAAAGGAGAAGGCAGGGGGAAAGGGGAGGGGGCTAGGAAGAAGGGTGTAGAGTGTTGCGGGGAGTGTGTGAGGCAGATGCTAGCAGTGTGTATGTGCATTTTTTCATGTCCACCAATGTTTATGTGAAGCGTCCACCATTGCGTGCACGGGACTTAATCCCAATAAATTCTTGTGTCTGAGGTCCACGACTTATTCCCACTCACGGGCCCCGCAGTCTTGCAGACACCCCACAACCAAGAGAAGAGCCGGAGCCCAGAGCACCGCAACCCCTGAGGAACACCGAGCCCATAGGGAAGCCAGGAGCCTGCAGAGCAACAGCCCCACATGCGCCCGAGGAGCACGAATCAGTCTTCAAAAGCCTAAGCCGGGCCTGCACCCACGAGGCACATCCCCACCACCGATCCCCAGGCGCAGGTTCAAGGTGCACCTGCAGACGTGAGACCCGAGCCACGGACGGCAAATGCAGACTGGTGGCTCGGAGCTACAGACCAACGCACCACCAGGACCACCCACACAGTGGGCAGGCAGGGGGGGGCATGCCCATCCAAGCCCTTAGGGGTGAGGCTCGCTGCCGTGCCGCTGGCTAGATGCTCCATCCGGCTGCACGCACCAAGCATATACCCACGTAGTCAAATACACCTGAGCCAGGTCCGCCTAACGGCAACCCTCCCTTTCCTCCACGGTGGACAGGGCCCCGCCAGCGTCCGTGGACAACCAGACATGTGCCCCCCCCCCCACCGCCCCCCAAGGCGCCTGTCAAAGAAAAGCCACACAGCAGTCCACACCTACAACTACGAGCCACCACCCAGGTGCTCTGGGAAGCACTTGGCAGTGCTCACTGCAGCCCTGCTGGTACACAGCGGGTAGGACACCACCCAGCACCGAGGACAGAGCAATTCATCTTAGTAGGGGGACCTCCAGGCTGAAAACCCACCGCGTAATATGCCCTTGTGTCGAGTATGGTGTTAAAATGGCGGAGTGTGGGGGGTGTGAGACGCCCAGACTAGTCAGGCCCAAACCACTCTCACCCCTCCTGTCCAGCTGAACCTGACCTGGTAGTGGGTTTTGTTTGGAGTATGGTTTGTGGGAACGTGTGTGCGTACTAAGCTAGTGTGACTGGGAAGCAAATTTCAGGACATTGTCGAAGTGTAAGCAGGGGGTAGGAGCGTGCACTTGTACTCCTATCTTTGTGAGGACAATTATAAGTTTTTACCCATCAGAGTAAGGACATTTTTGCAAAGTGATGCCACTTCTTTAAGGGTCCATTTTAGGGTTAGGGTTTTTTGGCTTAGAGTTAGGACTTTCATATCTACATATAATATATTCAGGTTTTGTTTTTGTTTTTTTGCCACAACATGCCAAGCAGTGTTTTAGTGTGTATGTGTGCGGTTTTGGGGCGGGGTTGGGGGTTGGGAGGGGTGGTTGTTTCCCCTCACAGTCATACTGAAAGGACATTTCTGCTCATCAAATCGAATTACTCAGCTCGACTGTTCATTTCCTCCCGTTTCCTCTTCATCTTTCTCTTAGGCCATGAAAACGCTGACCTCCAAAATAGAGACAATACAGCGGTGGCCATTGTTCAAGGGCCTTTTGTGAGGTGGTTGGAGCTCATTGAGATCTCTGTGACCTTTGTGAAAGTCAGCGGATAATGGCTGACATAAATGAGAGCGAGACAAGTATTTTCCAGGCACCCTACAACCCAGCAGAGGAGGAGGAGGAGGAGGAGGAGGTCGGTGGGAAATAGCGGAGGCTCAAATTGAAATGATGACGTCATCTCACGTGAAGGCGCTGATGCTGCATTCCACACAAATGGGAAGTTCCCGGTTGATCGCTGCAATGTCTGACCACAAACGCTCCAGTATGGGGCTCAAAACGATCACACATAAACGAAGAAGAAGGTTACACCACATGCAGGCTAAATGACGCTGCTAACTGATACCCAGTTGCTAACAAAGTGGACTAACAAACGATTCGTGATTTACCAATACCCGTCCCTGGATGGATGCATAACCCAGAATTCACACCAGAAACACTGCGTAAGTGTAGCGTAGGGGGCGTCCGGGTAGTGTAGCGGTCTATTCCGTTGCCCACCAATGCAGGGATCGCCGGTTCGAATCCCCGTGTTACTTCCGGCTTGGTCGGGCATCCCTACAGACACAATTAGCTCTGTGTGCTGGTGGGAAGCCGGATGTGGGTATGTGTCCTTGTCAGTGCACTAGCGCCTGCTCTGGTCGGTCGGGGCACCTGTTTGGGGAGGGAAGGGGGAACTGGGGGGAATAGCGTGATCGTCCCACGCGCTACGTACCCCTGGCGAAACTCCTCACTGTCAGGTGAAAAGAAGCGGCTGGCGACTCCACATGTATTGGAGGAGGCATGTGGTGGTCTGCAGCCCTCCCCGAGCAGCGACCCGGACAGCTCGGAAAGAGCGGGGTAATTGGCCGGATACAATTTTTTGGGGGGGGGTGTTGCGTAATCGCTACATAGACCATCCTTCCAATCCACACCGACTGTAACTCCCTGTATTCACAGCGTACAGGTGGAAATAGAGGAACAGCAGTACTCTTTATTTTTGAGTAGCCACAGTTGGACTGGAAGTCCTGTTTTTAAATCGCGTCGAGTGGGTGGACAAACAGTTCTACTGTATACTGTGGCAAACCACCATAGTTTGTTTGTTTGGTTTTTTTAAGTTAAGAGCTGCCTGTCATAACCTTATCCTACAAAACCAAAAGTGAAACTAAAGTTGCTCTGTGACATCTATAGATGTCAGGATCGTTGAAATGTGTGCTAATATGTAGTTCACACCATATGGAAAGCAAGTTGTCTTGGGTATGAAAGAACCTTTATGCAGTTTTTGCACCTCACTTATTCTTAAAAATATAGTTGACGTGTCAAAAAAAATGGCCCCTCCGAGAATCGCCACCTTAACGTGGTGGAGGGGTTTGGGTGTCCCGGTGATCCTGGGAGCTGTGTTGTCGGGGGCAATAGCTCACGGTAGGGTCTCCCAAGGCAAATTGGTCCCAGGGGAGGGGCCAGACTAAGAGCGATTCCCAAGAAACCCAATGAAATTACAACAGCAGAGCTACAGCACCTCGCCCGGAAAAGGGAAACCGGGGCCCTCTCCTGGAGCCAGACCTGGGACAGGAGCTCGCTGGCAAGTGTCTGGTGGCTCGGTCTTGGCCAATGGGGTCCGGTCGGGCCCAGCCCAAAAAAAACAACATGGAGCCACCACCCCGTGGACCCACCACCCGCGGGGATGAGCACTGGGGTAGGGTGCGATGCAGGCCGGGCGGCAGGCAAAGGCGGGGATGATTGTCATGCCAGCGAAGAAATTGTACTCAATGGTGGTTATTTAGCATTTATGGTGCACCGTGTTCACGTGACACATAACGAGCTCTCGGTGAAGTTGGAGTCTTTCTGAATTCCGCTCGAGTTTAGCCGGTGGACCTCCGACATCAAGCGGCGTCCCGTAGGAAGTTTGATATTCCCACTTTCCGAGTTGCCTCGAGCACAGCATACAGCCCAAGAGCAGAAGTTTGGGGTAGAAACTTTAAAAAGGCAAGTCTTCAGGTTGTCTGCCCCAGCCCAAATCAAGGATGCGGTTCACCCTTTTCTATTATTACACAAAGCTTCTGCGTGTCTTGTAGTTCTTCACAGAACTACCGAGAATTTGTTTTCCTGTCATGACTTCGTACGGAGATGCCGCTGCGGCAGAACCTGCAGGATCAAGGTGAGGTGGATTTGTGTCTCCTGTTTCTGAAATTGGCAGAAGCGATGGGACGAGAGGCAGGGCGGGGCGTCGCGTGTAACTGACATTAATGTTGCCTGATGTTTTCTTCCACCGGCCTCCTGCTCACCTGCTCGCCTGCTCTCCTGCTCTCCTGCTCGCCTGCTCTCCTGCTCGCCTGCTCTCCTGCTCTCCTGCTCTCCTGCTCGCCTGCTCTCCTGCTCTCCTGCTCGCCTGCTCGCCTGCTCTCCTGCTCTCCTGCTCTCCTGCTCTCCTGCTCTCCTGCTCTCCAGCTCTCCTGCTCTCCTGCTCTCCTGCTCTCCTGCTCGCCTGCTTTTGTGCTCCCAGGCAGGTGTGTGTGAGACAAGAAGCCAGCATGAAGCGTCTGTGATCGGAAGGAAACTTCTGGACTTGGGTTACATGACACTTGCATCACTCTCTCTCTCTCTCTCTCTCCCTCTCTCTCTCTCTCTCTCTCTCTCTCTCTCTCTCTCTCTCTCTCAAACACGTTCACCCCTTTCCTCTCCCTCACAGATGTGTTTTGATGTGTGCGTTCTTTTATGTGTGTCACATAAACACTCACACCTGCAGTACAGTAGCATACTGGCTGTGTGTGTGTGTGTGTTTGTTGCGCTTCTCTCTCAGCTAGCCTGGATGAGTGCTCTGTATGTGGATATGAACGTTTACATGTGTGACGCATAGAAAGACACACATAAGAAACAGACGCTCGAAAGACGTCAAACCAGTCTTTACCTAAATACGAGATTGGTTCCGGAGAAGTCCAATAAGTCTGTTGGTAAAACCCTCCTCAAGTGCACTGTTTGTCCATATAAACTGGCACAAAGAACCAGCTCGGGGGTTCAAGTGCAGCACCACTGCAATACGCCAGGTGACAGGCAGGGGCGCATGTCCATGAATACTGGGGTGGCATGCAGCGCTGTACCTGTGCCCCCGTCCATAGGGTTAGTGGTTGTGCCAGGCAGGGCACCCGACGTCAAATTTTGCCAAATCAGTATGCGGACTGACAAGACCATCAAAGCCCGGGTTAATAATAATGGCCGCCATTGGTGCTGTGCCCTCACAGGGTCCCGATGGAAACTGTGAAATCTGCTGCGGCGATGCCTGAGAAACAGGGAACAAGCTGAAAGAAGAAGAAGAAGAAGACCACTGCAATATGCAATGACTGCCACGTACATAAAGCGAAGTTATTTTTGTGGGGGGAATGGAAGAGCTGCAGCATTCCTTTTGCTCTTGTGTGTTTTTGAATGAACCCTGTGATAAGAATAGCTGAAATTGCCAAGCATTTTACAAACAACGATGTTGTTGCTCCTGGGTAGATGAAGGCACACACACACACACACACACACACACACTGTTTGGAATCTTAACTGAGAAAGTTGCCGCATAGCCAAAATAGCTGAAATATAGGTCAGAGACGCAAGTTTCTGTTTATGTGGAGATGATGTGAGAATCTCTCTCTCGCTTGCTCTCCCCCTCTCCCTGACTCCATTCAGTAGGGTGCAGCTGTTGTGCTGGGAAGTGTACAGAGTAAACAAGCGTTGCTACTCATTGTATTCACAGTACATTCTAGATACCACAAATATATTGAAATTGCTATTTATCTATTAAAAAGAAACTATTTCCTCTGGTCAGGTCAGCAGGGCCACAAATGATTGAGGCTGGGTAGTGAGATGAAAGACAAGCAAGAACAAGAGAAGATGGAATTCAAAATAACGCTTTGAAGCATACTGGTCCAGTTCACATCTCCATGGGTATGGTTCTTTCTGCAAAGTCCTATCTATCTATCTATCTATCTATCTATCTATCTATCTATCTATCTATCTATCTATCTATCTATCTATCTATCTATCTATCTATACTTGTTAGACTTATCTAAGGTATTTGAAACAGTTAATCACCACATTCTTCTTCAGAAGCTTTCACATCTTGGAGTTAGACACAATGCACTGCTCTGGTTCACCAATTACATTAAAGACAGACAGCAGTTTGTGTCCTATAAGGGAACCAGTTCACCTTCTCTTCCTATGCTCTGTGGCATACCACAAGGCTCAGTTCTTGGGCCCTTGTTATTTTTGATATGTATTAATGACATCCCCAATGTTTCAGACAAGCTGTCTAAAATTTTATTTGCAGATGACACGTGTCTTCTATTCAAACGAAGAACTTAATACGCTGTCTATTTGGTTTAAGTCAAAGAAACTATCACTTAACATTCAAAAAGCTTCACCTTTTTTGGTCGTAAATCAGGGATTTTTAACTCCTCGTCTGAAATTGTAATCGATAACGTCCGCATAACTATTGTGTGTTCTACGCGATTCCTTGGAATTCTGCTTGATGAATCCTTATCTGGGAAACCTCATATCAGGGCCATAACCATGAAAATGGCCAAGAGTATTGGTATACGAGGCAAAATCCGTCACTTGATCAACACTGAGATAGTCACTATGTTATATTATTCAATGGTTTATCCGTATATTAATTATCGTAATATAGCTTTGGCTAGTACTCATCAGCGTAAACTTGAGCCCCTGTACCGTCTTCAGAAACAAGCACTGAGAATAATAAACTGAGGGGGTGTCCGGGTAGCATAGCGGTCTATTCCATTCCCTACCAACACGGGAATCGCCGGTTCGAATCCCCGTGTAATCTCCGGCTTGGTCGGACGTCCCTACAGACACAATTGGCCATGTCTGGATGTGGGTATGTGTTCTGGTCAATGCACTAGCACCTCCTCTGGTCGGTCGGGGCACTTGTTGGGGGGGCTGGGGGGAATAGCGTGATCCTCCCTCGCACTACGTCCGCCTGGTGAAACTCCTCACTGTCAAGTGAAAAGAACTGGCTGGGGACTCCACATGTATCGGAAGAGGCATGTGATAGTCTGCAGCCCTCCCCGGATCAACAGAGGGGCTGGAGCAGCGACCGGGACGACTCGGAAGAGTGGGGTAATTGGCAAGACACAGCCATCCATTATCCGAGCAGCTAACCCCAACCGGGGTCACGGGATGCTGGAGCAGGCAGGGAGACACCCTGGCTAGATACAATTGAGGAGGGGGGGGGAAAGGGGGGGTAATCAATTGTGTACATCGAAGACATTCCTCTCAGCCTCTATTTCTTCAATTAGGTGTCCTCAGTGTTTATCAAGTGAACCATCTCCAGACTGGTTTATTTGTTACTAATTCCTTAAAAAGAAGCCCTCCCCCTTTTTTCATGACAAAGTTGCATACAATTATCAATTTCATACTTACTCCACACGTAGTTCTTCTCTACTTAGAAGCCCCCCCCATTCCTGTACTTCCCAATCTCACTTTAGTATATTCTACCGCGGGTCCAAAATATGAAATTCTCTGCCTTTATAGTTTATGAATTTGTCTTCACAGCTGTTTAAAACAGCCCTGAAATCACTTCTCCTATAAGCTGGGTCCAGCCAATATTTTCCTTTGTTATATAAGTCTGAAGGCCTGTTATGAACTTGTTTGTGTGCGTGCGTATGCGTGCGTGCGTGTGTGTATGTGTGTGTCTACAAGCCATCCAGTCCTTGTCCTTGTATAACCAAAGTGAGAGCTGTGTCTGTATTCTCGGCATAAAGTCAAACACGTTTTCAGTGGGTGTTGGATTCCGCCAAGGTTGTCCCTTGTCTCCGATTCTGTTTGTGATATTCATGGACAGGATCTCAAGGCGCAGCCAAGGTGAGGAGTGTTTCCTTTTTGGGAACCTCAGAATTGCATCTCTGCTCTTCGCAGATGATGTGGTTTTGTTGGCTTCATTAGAACGTGACCTCCGGCGCACACTGGGGCGGTTTGCAGCCGAGTGTGAAATGGCCGGGATGAGAGTCAGCACCTCCAAGTCTGAGGCCATGGTTCTCTACCAGAAAATGGGTGGATTGCTCCGTCCGGGTTGGGGATGAGTTGTTGCCTCAAGTGAAGGAGTTCAAGTATCTCGGGGTCTTGTTCACGAGTGAGGGTAGGATGGGGCGGGAGATTGACAGGCGGATTGGTGCAGCATCAGCAGTAATGCGGACGTTGTACCGGACCGTTGTGGTGAAGAGGGAGCTGAGCCGGGAGGCAAAGCTCTCAATTTACCAGTCAGTCTTCGTTCCAACCCTCACCTATGGTCATGAACTTTGAGTAGTGACCGAAAGGGTGAGATCGAGGATACAAGTGGCTGAAATAAGTTTCCTCCGTAGGGTGTCTGGGCTCAGCCTTAGAGACAGGGTGAGGAGCTCGGACATCAGGAGGGAGCTCGGAGTAGAGCCGCTGCTCCTTCGAGTCGAAAGGAGCCAGTTGAGGTGGTTCATGCATCTGATTAGGATGCCTTCTGGACGCCTTCCTTTGGAGGTTTTCCAGGCACGTTCAACTGGGACGAGACCCTGGGGTAGGCCCAGAACTCGCTGGAGGGACTACATGTCCATTCTGGCCTGGGAACACCTTGGGATCCCCCAGGAGGAGCTGGAGGGTGTTGCTGGGGAGAGGGACATTTGGAGTGCCCTACTTATCTTGCTGCCACCGCGACACGGTGGCAGCAATCAGCTGATGATGAGATGAGATATATATATATATACGTATATATATATTTGTGCTTTTTTCTCCTTTATCTTTCTTGTCTTATGAAAACTCTAAGCCATATCACATGAGTGTATGTTCTTAGTCTGTTAATGATAGTGTTTGTGTATACTTGCATGTGTCATGAATGAGTTTTCTTGATGTGTGTGTGTGTCTTGTAACTTTGACTGATTCGTTGTTCTGATGTAACATCGGTGTTATTGGATGCATTTTGTTGGGTGCTGCTGAACTTTCTCCGTCTCTTGCTACATCTGGAATTATTGATAGACGCATACAAATTATGCATACCGCATTGTTTTAATTGTTTCTGGTAGCATGCTGCCTGGAGAATGCCACTTTTCAAGCCCCTTGAGGGTTTTTAGGCAATTCTCCTTCACATTGTGTTTCCAAATATACATTGTATCCTTTTTTTCATATATGTAAATAAAGAATCAATACTGTCTGTTTGCCTGTCTGTCTGTTTGTCAATCGTGAAAATGAACTTTTGGCACCACTTCTTCTTACACAGTTGATTGAATAGAAATACCAACAAATGTCAAAATCCCCATGTTTCAATTTTACGGGTTTGAAAGCATCAGATGATACTTGTTGAGGCTAAAACTTTTCAGAGCTGCCAGAGATCTACTAATGAAATCTGACGTCCTACTGCGTGGCCTGGAGCTCTGTAGATACAGAATGGGGTGTCCTCGTGGCGTCAAACACGTGTTTCGCTACTGCTATATTCAAATAATTGTGCAGCCAGTACAAACCCAAACATTGAGCTCCAGAGAAATCCCCCCTGCATTAACTTTATTCATTTAAAGTGTCTGGCGATGAAATTAATCTAAAAGAATTAGATAAATACAAGCTAACAGTCTTAGCTACCGCTAAGAAAAGAACCAGTCCCCCTCCTGTAGGTCTAGCGGTGGCGCCCATCTGTCTCTCCTCTGTACTGATTGTAATGTCCATGCTTTGTTACATGTTTAGTAATGTTTCTGGTGTTGGTTTTGATGTTTATTCTGGTCACAAGGGGGCGCTCTAGGGGACGCTCTAAGTTAAATGTTAAGCCCGGAAGTAGGAGAGTAAGGGAGGCGTGTTAAAATGTACATGTTTCACTAAAGATTCCAAAATGCAGCTTCATGGCAGAGCAGTCTGACAGGACGCGGAAGCGGGGCAGGCTAAGCTAACTTGCTAGCCCATGCAGACCGGCAGTTCCGACAGTCATCCTGGCTGGCGTTCGTTCTCCTGGACAGTGAAATTTTTGAATTGTGTTGCAAATTCACTGAATGTGACGAGCCCCCCTTTTTTTTCTTCTTTCTTCCAATTGTACTTGGCCAATTACCCAATTTTTCCAAGTTGTTCCGATCGCTGCTCCACCCCCTCTGCCGATCCGGGGAGGGCTGCAGACTACCACATGCCTCCTCCGATACATGTGGAGTCGCCAGCCGCTTCTTTTCACCTGACAGTGAGGAGTTTCACCAGGGGGACGTAGCGCGTGGGAGGATAGGCTAGTTGCGTAGCGACATTCTACCATTTCCGCTTCCCATTTCCGGAGTGCATTTCCATTTCCGGCCTTGATGCGAGAAGCAGAGAGATGCGATGGCATTTTACACAAGGTGTCTTCAGGATTTACCAAAAATCACAGTAATATGTTTTTACAACAAATCTGTTTTTATCGACCATTTCTGAGTGATTCCCCTGCTGAAGTTTGTCAAGCCCCAACAGACCAAATACTCTCGATGATGTTATGACCGGAGGAATAGAAAAATGAAATAATAGATAGATAGATATGATGTAGGACAAGTCAATTTTATTTATAAAGCGCTTTTTCACAAAGTGCTTTACGGAATACACAAGCAAGCATAGATGAACAACAATTGGTTTCCAGTAGTTATACAATAAGAACTTAATCTGTCAAATAAAATGTTCTCCATCACTTTAGATACCACACTGGCTAGAGCAATCCGTTGATAATTATCTAAACTCCCTACTTTGCCTGCTTTGTCCTTAATAACAGGAACAAGAGTGGCAGACAACATGGAGTATGGCAAGATGCCATGTGACAAAAAGCTTGTGAAGCATATGGCTAGTATGTACTATGGACTATGTATTATGAGCTGCGTACTATGGATAGACAATATTATACAACAGGATAAGGCACTTGAGTATGGGCACTATATACAATGGATGGACAATGAATACAACAAATACAATACATGTGAGATATGATATGTTTGAATGGAGAATTGGTTACTGGGACAATATGCTGACATCTGATTAGGTAAATGGAGCAGTAGCTCACATGTATGTGATTGTGACCTCTGGTGACAGAGGTCTGTGTGGCTGTGGGCTGATGGTCAACCTACTCCTGGTGACAGAGGTCTGTGTGGCTGTGGGCTGATGGTCCTCCTGGTCCTGGTGACAGAGGTCTGTGTGGCTGGCTGTGGGCTGATGGTCCTCCTGGTCCTGGATGCTTGTGAGGTCAGCGTGGGTTCGCTCCTGAGGGCGTCTCTCTCCTTTTGGAATTAAATGCATAATTATTTACTGTCAAATTTGCTTTATTACTGAGATTATAACCTTAACCCCGCTAATGTCTGCAAATGTGCCATTATTCCATCAATTTATAAGTAGCAACTGCAAATACAAGTTACACATTTACCTGCCCAGGCCTTCACCAGTGGTCCATTCTGGTAGTTCACCAGGATGCAAGCTACATTGAACCGCTGATCGATACTTCCACACACAGACAGCGGTATGACCTGGCTGAACAGCTTGTTTTCTTTGACCCTCCGGATACACCTGTCCAGGTTTGAAACGAAGAAGAAAAAGTAAAAATGAACAACGTAAGGATACCCATAAGATATACAATATACATTTCTTGTAAGAGAAATGAGCAGAATATTTAATTCATGACATACAGCATATCATCATCAAACCTTTACCCGTGTAAAATAGAATTGATATAAATATTAGTATTCAAAACAAAATCACCTCTCAATGTGGACTCTCAAGCGGGCAATGGACTGACTGCGTCTGCTGGACATCCTCCCTACACATTTGGGCATTCTTCGGCGGAAAGGCGGGTCGGTAGACCTTGCAGGGAACGAGAGAGTCCACCACAAAACCTTTGTCCACCATAATGGCTGTGCCTGCTGTGAGGAGGTTAGTAACGCCGGATATCTTGAAGATCTCTCGGTCGCTCATAGAGCCAGCATACAATGCAGAGATAAACGTTATGGGGCCGTGGGGGGCAATTCCTATCAAGGCCTTGAATGTTGTGTGAGATCTGTATGTTGAGAAGACCTCCCTCTGCAGAAGGAGAGAGGAGGGAGTTTGGCAGTAGATCTCTGTACAGTCAAGGATCACCTGTGTGTCAGGGTAGGACTCAAACTCTGGTGGCAAAAGAGCTTTCACTTCATCTTGTGGTGTCCACAGGCGGAAAGTTTGTCCATGTTGTAATGATCCTGCTGGCTGTGGTGCGGTGAATGTCAAAGCGTTTGGCAAGATCTCTGAGAGGCAGGCCAACAGACAAGTACATCAAAAACAGCAGCAGTTCATCGACGGGTGCCAGTTTCTGTGAAAATAAATGAAAAGGGCTTTGTGTTTTTATCACGCAGAGAGAGACCAGTTAAACCACAACAGCAACAGCATGACAGTACAAGCAATTAAACCACCAAAAAGTACCACTAGAGAGATGTTGCCTATTCACCCATGATCACCCTGAGGCAGTCTTGGCCCCGGTAGCCTATGCCCTATTGTATATTGTATATTGTATATAGTGCCTATTGCCCACATGAGTGTGTAACCACAAACCATTCTCAACATGCAGTACATTCACATACATGCGTCACATCAACATTGGATACAACAATGACCATCATTTCTCTTCACTGGATTTGATTCTCATAACATAACTTACTGTTGCTTTGTGTGGAGTGGAGTTGCCAGAGGCAGCGCTGGTGACCCTTATCATCTTGGTTTTTACGGCTGGCTCTAGCAGTTGCCAAAAGGTCAAGAAATGCTTGTATGATGCAAATCTAAGAATAAAAAGATAAACACATTAGACCTTCTTTCTATTACGGTAATCACACGGCACA
>NC_079223.1:43843895-43938895 GCF_029633865.1 Lampris incognitus | reverse complement strand
CGTGCGTGTGTGTGCGCGCGCGTGGCCGCTGTGCCAGGCTGTGTTCAAGTTTAACGTTATTGAGCATGTTGTTGTCAGTGCACCTCTATCCAAACGCCTGATTAATGGTGCTGTTGTGTGTGTGTGTGTGTGTGTGTGTGTGTGTGTGTGTGTGCGTGTGTCTCTGGCCGCCGTGCCAGGCTATGCGATGCTGTGCGTCTTTGGTGGCTGTTGTAACATGACCTCTGATGACGTGTAAGCCTCGTCTGATTGAACTGTGGCGCGTTCGGGCGAGTACAGCTGGAGTGGCCTGTTCTCAGGACCCTGTTAAGTGTGATTGGTCTCGGCCCGCCTGATTTTTGTCTGTGCCCAATCACACTGTGATTTGTGGCCACGCGGTTGATTAAGAGGATCAGGTCGTCCCTCTGAAGTGCTGCGGGACAGGACGGGCTGGACGCCCCTGGCTATGCTGTCTGCTGAGCCGGACCGCGTCCAGAAATCACCGGGCTTCAACGACACGGTGATTAGCCTGTGTGCACCCCAGAAAGCCTGTAGACCTCTTAGAAGACCACCAGACACGTTTAGCTGTCCTGTCTACACGTTGCTCATCTCTCTTCTAGAATGACCGTTGTTTTTGCTGTGCTGACCCAGATAGCAAAGTAGCTGTGGCCCGGACCCGGACCCGTCCCACACCGACACTTCATCCGGCCCACATACCGCGTGGAATGATGGCGCTTGGGCGGTCCGATCCAGTTTGCCAGATCTGGGCCAGAACCAAGCCATAGCAATGCCGCATGTGCCACATATTTGCCAAAGGTGGCCCATATTTGTGTTGTGATGGTTGGGCCATGTTCACCGTTTACCACACGGGGCCACTTCAGGGTCACATCCGGATCACATGTTGCCGAGAGCACCGCGTCTTTGCCAAAAAAGGCCCACATTTGACTTGGCATATTTGGGCCATATTTGCTATTATACATGTGGGCCACTTCAGGCTCACATCCCTGTTGTCAGGGCCAGAAGAAGACCATCAGTGCCTGAAGTGGCCCACATGCGGACGCCATCTGGGTACCAAATTGTTTTATTCGGGACATGTGCGACACGATGTGTCGCGCCACAGTTGTGATCAAAACAGTTATTGGCGGTGGTTTCAGTTGGGACACGTTTCTGTTGTGCGTCCTTGGTTGGTGAGCCCTTTTCTCCCATCGTAGGCTACATGAGTCCACATTCTGTTCTGTCACGTGGCACACCACGCCATCATTCCTGCATACGCTGCTCTTGTTAAAAATGGCATGTGCTAATGTGTACAGAGAAAAATAGGCAAATGGTGTGTGTGTGTGTGTGTGTGTGTGTGTGTGTGTGTGTGTGTGTGTGTGTGTGTGTTGGCATCAGGCCATTCTTATACTTCTCTGTAGTGTTGTTGTAGCTATAACGAGGTATAGTGTCATTGCTCTAACTTGGTGTCTCAGATGATATGTTGCTGTTGCTGCAGTGACCTATAGAAGGATATACTAGATTTGTTACCCCACCCGCCCGCCCAGGATCACCACCAGCCGCCACTACCCACCCCATCCCATACTCTGGCCTGTCCCGAGTCGCACACGACAGCTCCCGGTGTCCTCGTGTGGTTGGAGAGCTGCTGAGTTGCTCAGGTGGTGGACAGGATTAGTGACGGTGCTGCACGGTCAGCTGGCCTGCAAGGGCCAACGACGCTTGTTATTGCTGCCATTGTGCTGCGGCCACAGATTTGGGTGACACACACACACACACATAGTCATCCATGGATGCTTGGAGACACAGATGTACACACAGGTATATAACTGTTAGTGCATGCGCCCAAAAACCTACACACACACACACACACACACACACACACACACACACGTGGAACAAACAAGGTCAAACATTTGCATCATACATACAGATCCAGATGAATAAATCTGTTTGTATGTGGAAGGTGGGGTCGGGGTTTGGGTGGTTTGTGCGTTTTCTCTTTCAGCTCTACATTTCTGAAGAGCAATGTGATATTTATTTATTTATTTATTTATTTATTAACCGTAAGAACGTGGACATTTTTGCAAAGTGAGGCATTTTGGCCAGTCCTTATTTCTTCAAGGGTCTATTTTCAGGCCCAGGACTTGGGTTTTGGGTTATTGCTATATATACTGTATTGTGCAGAAAATGGCAAAGAGATTGATCACCACGTTCGGAGCATCCGGTATTCTATAAACTCAAACATGATTTATGCAGCACCTTTCATACATTAGCATGCAGTATTCAGTGAAGGGTCCTGGGACATAAATATAAAAACCCCGGCCTTGGTTCATTTGTACACGGGGAATCCGCTACCTTCTCACTCAGATGCTGGAATTTAACTCCTGCAGTCAGCAGTTTGCTAGCTAGTCACATATTAGCGGGCTAGCTGTGCTTATGGAAGATTGTCAACACACCCATTCCCTCGACACGTGGTTGTGATGGTTAAGGTTGGGGACTGGGGAATGAGTGGAGTCGGCGAGCGTCCTCACAAGTCAGAATACCAGAATCAGTTTCCCCCGGCCCACAGCAGTGCAACACCAAGACCGAAACACACATCCAAGAACTACAACAACACATATATCCAAACTAACACATGCTGTATATCTAAACTAAGAACGAACGCCAGCCAGCATGACTGTTGGAACTGCTGGTCTGCGTGGGCTAGCAGTTAGCTTAGCCTGCCCCGCTTCCGCGTCCTGTCAGACCGCCCTCGGTGTTTCCTCTTCAGCTGCAGCTCCGGTCAGGGCCGTGGTCCTTGAGCCCACAGGATGGAGCACACCAAGCTCCGTCAGCCGATCCAACGCTAGCTCTCCCAGCCAGACACCTTCAACACACCTCCCCGCACTCCACATGACGACACTAAAAACACCGTCAAGGCTAGGTGAGGCCACCACCAGACCGCCCCCGGTGTTATCGGAACTGCCAGTCTGCATGGGCTAGCAGTTAGCTTAGCCTGCCCCGCTTCCGCGTCCTGTCAGACCGCCCTCAGCATCACCTCTTCAGGCACAGCTCCAGGCAGGGCCGTGGTCCCTGGACCCCCAGCAGACCAGTCTCTCCCAGCCATCAAACGAAGACAAATTTAGACGCAGACGTGGACAAAGACACTGCATAGATGGTACTGTGTGAGGCCGCTGCAAACGTGAATTTGTGCCACCATCATCCCACCCCGGAAGTGGGGGAAAAAAAGTGTAGGAAAACAAACATGTTTGTGAGTTAAGGGGTAAGACACAAGAAAGAGGTTCTGTGAAATATTCAACTCTAAAACCTGCAATCCTGCCAGCTGTCCTTTTTTGTACAACGTTTCTGTATCGGGTCGGCAGAGGAGCTGATATGTCCCTTGCACCCTGCTGATGTCTCTAGCTCCTCGGGGGGGATCCCACAGCTTTACAGGCCAACTATCGGAGATATAATCCCTCTGGCGGGTAGTGGGCTGGTTTTCTCCCAGTTGGCCGTAGCTAGTATGCTTTTAAAGTCAGGTGCTGATAGGAAAATCCTCACTACACATCTCATCCACCACAGCCTCCTCTTCCCATGTCGACCACTCAGGTCCAGGCCCTCCATCCTCTTGCCTCTTCTAGGGGCTCGTGATTATTTATTATAGATAATAAGAAAACAAAAACGGCAAAGACTAACTTGTCTGAATCAGTGAATAGGAAGCCGCAATAATATTGAATGGAGAAAAAAAAACCTATCTTTTTAACCGAAAGTAGTTTGTGGTTCCAGTCATTTATGACTCCCTCAATGGAAAAGTCATAAAAAGGTATAAACATGTTCTATGTTTGAATCTAATTGAAATACCACCAAGCCACTGTAGTTACCCAATATCGTAGGCTAGTGTGTGGGCAAATACAGGAATAGCATTTGTGCAATCCCTGGCACAGAAGTTCACGGTGTCAGGGTTACATAACCACCTCGGGATAAAGTACACTTTGTTCAAATGGAGTTTAGAAAATGGGACACATAAAGTGCACTGGCTCGTGGTCACGTCGTCGCTTGTTTTCCTCTCCACCCATCTTAGGCAGCATGACACCCCGCTGGTGCAGCTGTTCCCATGGAGGTTTCTCACCTTAAATCTCCCGGTCTGCCGGCAAGTTGACGTTTATGTGATCCGCTCAAGGCATGCGTAGAGTGCTGAACCCTAAAACTGAAAGAAAACCTCACAAAACTGGAGACTTGGTCCCGCAGCAAGATTTATCGAGGAGTCGAAGAGAAGTTTAGCAGTTCTGGAGACTTCTCACTAGTTTTTGTCTGTCTGTAGGAGGTGAACCTCTTCCGTTTATACTCCCCATTCAGTACATTTTGAAGGAGGCGCATTTATAAGGAAAAATACAGGGATGTTGTTAACAACGCGCCAGCCCAGTCATCTCGCAACACCCTGAAACCTTGCACAACAGTGTTGACATACGTCCCAATTCATCTCCCCGGATGCCAAGTTTGACAAGGCCATTCCAAACCCACAGCGTCCTATATACACTTCTATGTCTGTATAGAGATGTGCATGGCAGTGAGATTCACCAATGTAATGAACCTAAACCTAAATACCTTAACCTGTGTCATGTTGGTCTGAGCTATCCTAGGAGAAAAAATGTTGCCAGATACAAAAACTGTAGGTGTCCAACACTGCCACATGAAGTCTAACATTGGAGTCTATTGAACACCCGGCAGGCCTCTATACACACATGGAGGGGTTCCTTGCGTGTCTTACTTCGACACATTCACCAAAGCGTCCATATTGGACACCATGGCATGAGAATGTGTTGCCTTGATGCCGTATTTTTACATCTTGTTAGTTGCCCTTTCTGCGAGAGGACCCGTGTTGTTGAACCAATGCCTGTTGCAGAAGTGAATCAGAGTAACAAATCATTTGGGCATGTTTACGTCCGACGAATGGAAAATGTGAGTGTGCGAGAGTGTCTGAGTGGAACGCACACTTAAGTTGAGCTTTATAGCTAGCAATGCTCAACGAGACCGTTATCATTCAGGCCCTGGTATTTAGTGTGCCTTCTCCTGGATCGCCACCTTGCCATGGTGGAGAAGCTTGTGTGTACCAATGATCCCAAGTGCTATGCTGTCCAGAGCTTGGCTCCTGGTAGGGTCACCCAAGGTGGATGGGTCAAGGGGGAGGTTCCAGATGAAGCACGATCCAACAAAGACCTCAGTGGTGGAAGTGTCTCCAGGTCACAACGGCAGTGAAGGCGGATGAAGGCTGCAACAGAGGGTGGCCCCCAATCGTCTTGGTTCTCCATGCTATTGGACTCTGACCAGCCCCTGCCAAGGACCGTGTGGTGGCTGTAGGCGGATCAGCCACTCCACGTAAGAAGTTGGACACAATTGGCCGTGTCTGCGGGTGGGTACGTATCCTGATCGCTGCACCAGCGCCTCCTCTGGTCGGTCGGGGTGCCCGTTCAGGGGGGAGGGGGAACTGGAGGGAATGCCGTGATCCCTGGTGAAACACCTCACTGTCAGGTGAAAAGAAGCGGCTGGTGACTCCACACGTGTCGGAGGAGGGATGTGGTAGTCTGCCGCCCTCCCTGGACCAGCAGAGGGGGTGGAGCAGTGACTGACACGGCTTCGAAGAGTGTAGTAATTGGCCAAGTACAACTGGGGAGAAAAAAGGGGGAAATTTAAAAAAAGAAAAAAAGCTGTTACGCACAGGCGTCCTCCCATTATGTGGCTCCAGGATTGACCTCTACTCCCACCTAAGGACCCCAGAGGGAGACGGTTATACTTGACCCCGAGTGACCACCGATGATGATGATGATGGTGATGATTTAGTGTACATCGATGGATATGAGGTGAGTGTAGATGATACTGTATATTAGTGACTGTCATATCTTATCCAATGAATGTGTAAGCTCTCTACTTCAAGCCCCCCCCCCCCCCCGTATTCCCTCATTTTAAGACTCTCAAACTGCCTAGTCACGCTGCTACAGTCTGCGTTTTTGTATAATGCCTTGACAGGATATGTGTATTTGTTGTAATTACATCAGAACAGCGCTTTAAGAAAACAAGCATCCATCCATCCATTATCTGAACCGCTTATCCTGCTCTCAGGGTCGCGGGGATGCTGGAGCCTATCCCAGCAGTCATTGGGTGGCAGGCAGGGAGACACCCTGGACAGGCCACCAGGCCATCACAGGGCCAAGAAACACACACACACACACATTCATACCTAGGGACAATCTTAATATGGCCGATTCACCTGACCCACATGTCTTTGGACTGTGGGGGGGAAACCCACGCAGACACGGGGAGAACATGCAAACTCCACACAGAGGACGACCCATCAAGGTTGGACGACCCCGGGGCTCGAACCCAGGACCTTCTTGCTGTGAGGCAACCGTGCTAACCACTGCGCCACCGTGCCGAGAAAACAAGCATTTATTATTCATTCAGTCATACATTCAGTCACATCTTTTATCTTGAAGAAGGAAACAAATTCTGCCTTCAGGGAGGGTTTCGGTTGTTTTGAAGAATTTTCAAGAGACCCATGTAAATATCTTCAAACCGAGCTGAGTAACATCCACTCACACTGCAGTGGTGACTGTTGATTCACAAAATGTTGTATTTGCGTCCATTTAAAGCAAGTTAAATAATCACACTAGTTAAATTTTTTTGTATGTGGTTAAGAAAAAGATTTCAGTGTGAATACAAGATTAAAAGTTGAGAGTTTTTTTTTCTTTGCAGTGAAGTATTCAGTTTACACATTCACACCTAGGGACAGTTCAGTACGGCTGATTCTCCTGACCTACATGTCTTTGGACTGTGGGAGGGAACTGGAGCACCCGTAACAAACCCTTAGAATAGATTAAAGACTCGGCCCTGTGACGGACTGGTGGCCTGTCCAGGGTGTCTCCCCACCTGCCGCCCAGCGACTGCTGGGATCGGCTCCAGCATCCCGCGACCTGAATTTGGATAAGCGGCTTGGATAGTGGATGGATGGAAGATTTAGACTTCCGGGGCATCAGCTTTTTGAGAGGTGGGAGGCATGTAAAAAAAAGTCAAGTCAATTTTATTTGTATAGCCCATTATTAAAAATTTGCCTCAAGGGGCTTTACAGCAACGCAACATCCTGTCCTTAAACCCTCACAATCGGATAAGGAACATGTATTTATTCATTCATTCATCATCAGCCTCTTCTCCGGGGTCGGGTCGCGGTGGCAGCAAGCTAAGTAGGGCACTCCAGACGTCCCTCTCCCCAGCAACGCCCTCCAGCTCCTCCTGGGGGATCCCAAGGCGTTCCCAGGCCAGATTTGAAATGCAGTCCCTCCAGCAAGTTCTGGGTCTACCCCGGGGTCTCCAACATTGGACGTGCCCAGAAAATCTCCAAAGGAAGAGGCGTCCTAATCAGATGCCTGAACCACCTCAACTGGCTCCTTTTGACGCCATGGAGCAGCGGCTCTACTCCAAGCTCCCTAGGGATAAGGAACAACTCCCTAAAAAAAGAAGAAGCCTTTAACGAGGAGGAAAAATGGGAAGAAACCTCGGGAAGAGCAACAGAGGAGTGATGTCACTCCCAAGACAGACAATGTGCAGTGGATGGATGGATTCAGTTCAAGCTCAGAAATGGGTGTGTGCAGACCCAGCTCTAGACAACGGGGGCAAGGGTTTCTTTTGTGGCCCTCTTTGCCTGAATAAGAATTGCATCCTGTTTTAAGTCATCTGATACAGATTTCATTGGTCCTTGACGAAAGCAAACATCTCTCTCGCGCAAACGCGTGCACGCACAGACACACACAAACGCTCCCACGGCGGTCCTTCTCTTTCACTATACAGCAACTGTATAGTTGGAAGGCCGTGGAAGATTTTACTGGGTGACACATTTACATGTCTCGTCCCTACAGGCACAAAATATTCACACTTCAATGTGTGTGTTGATGTGGATGCATTTTTGACATACTAAATCTATGCAGACCTGCAAAGGCTCCATGTCTATGCGTCACATCCCCGCCGTACTCGCAGAGGTAAAGAAATTGAAATGATTCTTTGTCTATAAAGAAATCTGTATGTTCACAACGTAGCCACTCTTCATAAGAGCAAGATCGGTCAGGAACATTTATTTGTCATTTCATTCCTTGCACCTGCGCACATGAAATGAAACGAAATATCGTTTCTGCCCCCAGCCCACGGCAGTGCAACACAAAGACACAAACGCACACAAAAACTACAAGAACACATATATCCCACGTCCATCCATTATCCAAGCGGCTTATCCCAATTGGGGTCGCGGAATGCTGGCGCCAATCCCACATGAAAAAAAATAAAATCACTGTCCAAGGCAGCGAACACCAGGATGACTGTGGGAACTGTCGGTCTGCATGGGCTAGCATTTAGCTTAGCCTGTCCCACTTCCACATCCTGTCAGACCGCCCTCGGTGTTTCCTCCTCTGGTGCATCTCCAGGTAAGCAGCAGGCAAGGCTCCCCCTGCCGATCTAATGCCAGCTCTCCCAGCCAGACACCTTCGACACACCTCCCCACACTCCACATGGCGACACCAAAAACACAGTCAAGGCTAGGCGAGGCCGCTGCCAGACCGCCGTCGGTGTTATCGGAACTGCCGGTCTGCGTGGGCTAGCAGTTAACGTAGCCTGCCCCACTTCCGCGTTCTGTCAGACCGCCCTCAGTGTTTCCTCCTTGGGTGCAGCTCCAGGCAGGGCCCACAGGATGCAGCAGACCAAGCTCTCCTAGCTGATCCAGCGCCAGCTTTCCCAGCCATCACACAAAAACACAAACTTAGACTCAGACATGGACAAAGACACTTCATGGATGGTACTGAGCGAGGCCGCTGCAAACGTAAGTTTGCGCTGCCATCTTCCCACACTGGTACTGGGTGAGGCCGCTGCAAATGTGAATTCGCGCAGCCATCATCCCACACCGGAAGAGAACCAAGTATACTGTAACTTTTAATAACCAATTAAGAAGACATTTCCAAGTTGGAAAATACAAATACTGACACGAACAGGGCCCTTACCCGCTATGTTTCTGCAAATGTACCCTCCTGCATTTTTTTGGAAGTGAATTCATGAATGATGGCCTCATAGGACAGCTGCTGGGAAAGGGCTCTGTTGATGCTGGTCAGAGAACGCCCGGTCAGATGTTCCTGGGCCATCGTGGAGCGTAGGTATAAGTCTATGGGCTTAAGTTTAGAAAAACCCTCTCAGCAGGAGTTAGTTACAGTGTTAAAGCTATTCTAACAGCAATACACAAACTGGGGTATCGCTCCTGAAGCTGCTTGTCATGAAATAACTTCAGCAGTTGCAGAGCTGTCATCTTAGATGGCACTGATGGCAGGTTCAGAATCTCCTCTGCCATTGCAGATCCACAGATGTCAGTCTCTCCATTTCTGCTTGGCCTCATCTCAATCTCTGCACAGTATCTCCTCAAATCATCAGGTGACGTTCCTTTAATGTAATTTTAGTTCAAAAGAATACCAAAGTTGTACTTGACATTTTGCATTGTTTCAAATCTCTCCTTTAGAGTCTAGAGCAGGGGTGCCCAACTCCAGGCCTCGAGGGCTGCAGAGTCTGTGGGTATTTGTTCCAACCATGCACTACACCACCTGATTTAACTAATTAGCTCACCTCTTGGACCAAGGAGGGAAAGGAATTAGTTAAATCAGGTAGTGTAGTGCATGGTTGCAACAAATACCTGCAGACACTGCGGCCCTTGAGGCCTGGAGTTGGGCACCCCTGGTTTAGAGCTATACCCACCACCACATTACAAATGTGACCTCCAGGTTTCGCAGTGCGTCAGTGAATGGCTCATCTGTAGCCTTATACGAGAACTTCCTCTTTGTGTTACGAAGCCTCTTCTGCACTAGAGATGTCTCCACATTCAGATCCTCACATATAGCTCCGTTGCAGTTGTTTGTGATGCAGCAAAACCTGAGACCCTGTACTGTGTGTGTTTCTTTGGCAGCATCAATGTGCTGCACAGGGGACATACACGGCCTCTTCCCCTTCACGTTTGCCCCATTATCTTATGACTGACCTCGGCAATCTTGGAAATCACTCTTGAACTCTTCTAGTTTGTCTAGGATTACATTAGACAAGTTCTGACCCGTTGTCTCCCCCACAACCAAAAACCCCAAGAAGTACTCTCTGATCTCTGGCTCTGAATCCAGGTCCACACTGTGCAGGATTGCGGACATCTGTTCTTGGTGGCTGATGCCTGGGGTGCAGTCGAGAGTGATGGAGAGGCATTTTGAGATGTCAATTTTTGAAACAATTTCCTCCATCAGTTTAACACTAATCAACTGAATGAGTTCATTTTTTTCTTTCCCAGATTGTTTGTGTGTGTGTGTGTGTGTGTGTGTGTGTGTGTATGTGTGTTGCCGTCCTAGATTCTAGACAAGTGCAGCATTATGGGATCAAATTTGGTCAGAAGCTCTACCTCCTTCAAAAAGTTTCCATTGTTTGGATCTGGGAGCCTGTCTGAGGAGCTCCTCACTTCTTCCTCCAAAAGGGACATATCTGTCTCTGGGCAATCATTTGCCCCATTATCCACCCGACCTCCAGCTCTCTCTAACTCCTCATTACACTGACATGTTCAGGACTGTCCTCGTGACTGCACAGAAGGGCACGGATGTTACTCCACTCATTGATGCCCCCTGTGCTCAGTTTGATTTGTGTTTTTTTTGTGCATGTGTGGAAAAAGCTTGCAGCAAAGGCAAAACACTGCATCACACTTGTCTGAGTACAAGACCAAGGTTCTATATACTGTTTTTGTCATAGTCCTATACATTAGATTGTTGTGCAAGTCCCTTCCACTGCTTTTTTTTTTTTTTGGAAATACACAATTCTCTCTAACCTTGAAGAGTCCTCTTCACACCCTTTCAGTTCCAATACTGTCTGTGCTGAGAGCAGGATCAACAGGTGGAGCTCCAGATTCAGAAACTTGGCTCAGTATTTAAGCATTGGTCGATGGTCTAAGTCCAGGGGAAGTGGTTTCATCATCACTTGATTCTTCCGGGTCCACTAACTCCCTGCCGCTCTCTGGTTCCTCGGCTCCTCCAGGGTCTCGGTCCGCTTAAGCTGCTTCATCCCTCATCTTTAAGAATCCTGTCACTGATCCTGTGGCGAAGTGCAAAGAGAGAGAATAGAGAATATCACTCACTCACACACACACATAAGAAAACATTAAAACTGCTGAACTGTTTCATTGCAAATCCACAAAACAGTTATGAGAATGGGCTGGCATCATGTCATCACGTCTTTCAACATTATAATAAGTTTAAAAAAATATCATTCATTAAATTTCCTACTGAAAAAATAAAAATGAATGCAGTTGTCTTGACTGAATGAACTGTGCCAGAACAGCGTTTGTTGAATAGATATGATTATAAACTATAATGTATAACATGGTGTGTTGCTTTATAACCTGAGAGAAACGTGAGTTTTCCTTTTGCCAGCCAGATATAATTACAATCAATAACTGGAGATGGATTTTTATAGAATGAAACTGCTGTCATGTTTCACACAGTATCGTGTACACACTGAAGCAGTGTCTTACATTAAAGTTCACTATGGCCAACTACAAGCACTCGCTCGTCAGCCTGTGACTGCAGACCACCACTGACGCACCTCGTGCATGCTAGGAGCCACGTAAGCTAGCTCGAGGCTCGCAGTCTGTCAGCAGCAAATTAATTATTGCTTCTGACTAGAATGGGATGGTCACCTGTGAATTGCTCAAGAACATTCCTTTATGAGCAATGAAAGACTCCACGACACATATCCGAATCCCAACTCCTGCTCTCTGTGTCCGTTTCGTTCATTTTTCTTTTGGCAGCACCGAAATATATGCGTTTTGGCGGTGCCGTCATGTCACATTTTTTATTTTCTTTCTTTTTTTTATTCTAACCCTCATGTTGTACTTTGTCATACAGCAAGAAGGTCCTGGGTTCGAACCCCGGGGTTGTCCAACCTTGGGGGTGGTCCTCTGTGTGGAGTTTGCATGTTCTCCCCGTGTCTGCGTGGGTTTCCTCCCACAAGTCCAAAGACCTGTAGGTCAGATGAATCGGGTGTACTAAACTGTCCCTAGGTATGAATGTGTCGGCTCTGTGACGGACTGGCGGCCTGTCCGGGGTGCCCCCCCCCCCGCCACCCAATGGGCTGAGATCGGCTCCAGCATCCCCGCGACCCTAATTAGGATAAGCAGCTTGGATAATGGGTGGCTGGGTGTCGTACTATAGCAGCATAATGATTGATTGGACAGCTGCTGCAGCACCCGTGCCAATCAAATCCATCCACCGACATGACTGACATGGGGGGTCCCCTGGGTCAGAGAGATGTTGATTGGCTTGATGTCATCTATCCATCTGTACTGGGTCAGAGCCATTGATTGGCTTTGACTCCCAGCAAAAGTCTTTATTAAAAGTGAAAGATTCTTGGGGCCCTACGCAGTTGGGTATTCAGTGTATAGGGCGGGCCGGCTACGGGGCTGTGTGGCGTTCTGGCGCTCCAATTTAAAACATCAGAGCATGCTCTGTACGTAAAGTAATCGCTATTTAGTGGCAAAATACAAAAACAAAACGTGGCAATCGCTTTCATGGTCCGTTGATTCTTTTAAGGGGAGACTGCCGCGCTCTTTTCCACTTTATCTCACACTACACCGGTGTGCACAGCGCTGAAGGACGCTGCATTACTGTAGTTTACCCCCCTTGACATTCTACACATACTGACGGAAATCCTTGGTCCAAATTTGCTCATCTACATATTTTTGAGAGCTACAAGAAAGGCACGAAAGTTTAGATGCAACACAGGCAGGACCTTCCCACACCCAGTACCGGTGTGGGAGGATGGCGGCGCGAATTCACGTTTGCGGCGGCCTCACCCAGTACCGTCCATGCAGTGTCTTTGTCCACATCTGTGTCTAAGTTTGTCTTGGTTTGATGGGTGGGAGAGTTTGGTCTGCCGTGTCCTGTGGGCCCAGGGACCACGGCCCTGTCTGGAGCTTTACCCGAAGAGGTAACAGCGAGGGCGGTCTGACAGGACGTGGCAACGGGGCAGGCTAAGCTAACTGCTAGGCCATGCAAACCGCCAGTTCTGATAACGCCGACGGAGGTCTGGCGGCGGCCTCGTCTGGTGTTAACTGTTTTTAGTGTCGTCATGTGGAGTGCGGGGAGGTGTGTCGAAGGTGTCTGGCTGGGAGAGCTAGCAGTGGATCAGCTGACGGACCTTGGTCTGCTGCATCCTGTGGGTCCAAGGACCACGGCCCTGACCGGAGCCGTGCCCAAAAAGGAAACACCAAGGGCGGTCTAACAGGACACGGAAGTGAGGCAGGCTAAGCTAAGCGTTCGTTCTCCTGGACAGTGATATATATATATATATATATATATATATATATATATATATATATATATATATATATATATATATATATATATATATTTTAGTTTATATATATGTGTTAGTTTGGATATATGTGTTAGTTTGGATATATGAGTTAGTTTGGATATATGAGTTAGTTTGGATATATGAGTTAGTTTGGATATATGAGTTAGTTTGGATATATGTGTTAGTTTGGATATATGAGTTAGTTTAGATATATGAGTTAGTTTGGATATATGTGTTAGTTTAGATATATGAGTTAGTTTGGATATATGAGTTAGTTTGGATATATGAGTTAGTTTAGATATATGTGTTAGTTTGGATATATGTGTTAGTTTGGATATATGTGTTAGTTTAGATATATGAGTTAGTTTGGATATATGTGTTAGTTTGGATATATGTGTTCTTGTAGTTTTTGGATGTGTGGTTTTGTCTCTGTGTTGCACTGCCGTGGGCAGGGGGAAACAAGGTTTCGTGTCGTTTCATGTGCGCTAGTGCATGAAATGACACGACAAAGTGTTTCTGATTCTGACCTGCCAGCACCACTGCCGGTGCTCACATCTGTAATTTATTATTTAGTTACTCAGCTTAAGCACAGCTCGTGTGATGCCACATACGGTTACCACGAATTCATCTCCTCCAGTTGGTCCCTCCCTATCTCTGTCTTTTTCTGTCTTCCCCATTGGCGTCTGCTTTCACTTTGGTTTCCCTGTCTCGTTCTCTCGCTCTCTCGTTGTCCTCCCCAGATTTATCTCTGCCTATTTAAGAAGCGTACTGCCATTAGGTGCCATTGTGTGAGGAGGGGACTGTTTGCCTCGGCTATTATTCCCTCTGTTAGAGCAGAGCAGCGAGGGCGTCCCGCAGCCCGTCTTAGATCAGTCTGCATTTGCTGCAGGCAGGCGGACAGGCAAGGAAGCATGACCAATGTCAGTGGGACCTTGGAACTACATTCAAATATTTAACCTATAGAGTTTAAGGATTGTTAATAGATGGAAAGCAGTGGCGGCTGGTGCCAAAAATTGTTGGGGGGGGGCACAATTTATCCTTGGCACAGCACACCTGACAGTTGCTTTAATGTCCACACAGTCACGGAGTTATTCAGAAGGACAATGTAGCTTATAGATTTGATCAGGGTTCGTAGACGGTGGATGATTGACAGTCGAGACGAGGCATTGTGGTGGTGGGTGTGAACACGATTGACAGCCACGAGAATTGTCCAATCACGTTAGACCAAAAAAACCATTATAACAATACCAATTCGCTGCCGATAAAAGTGGGAGTGTCTGGGGCGCACAGAACTGCGCCCCCTGGGGAAATCTGAAGGAACCAATCAGACAGCAGCCTCGGGTCACCTGCTCGCCACAAGTTTGAGGGCTTACATAGGGTGTGGTTTGGCCGGCGCCCCTCACCCAGGAAGTATATGTAATCAGACAGAAACCAACCAAATACCATTTGGAACCGATATTTAATGGCTGCTGACGGGCGCTCACAGACTGACAACACTTTTATTTCATAATTATTTACGTTATAGAACTAAATTATATTCAACACGTTGAAGTAGGTTTTCATCTCTTGATGTTTGAAGGAGGCGGCACCCCAGCGCCCTGTACTGGCCAGCCGCCACTGATGGAAAGTCACAAACGCGACTTTATGTAAGGCCAGAATTTGTCAATTAATGTGGTGACAAATATACCCAGTTAATGTGTGTGTGTGTGTGTGTGTGTGTGTGTGTGTGTGTGTGTGAGGGCAAGGGCCTGTGCATGTGTTTAGCAACCTCTAGCGTCTATGTCTCTGATATGTGAACCCAGTTACACTGCCTATTTATTCCACTTATTGATTTTGTCCGGCCCCTTGTGCCCTCTCGGGCACACTAATGCAAGCAATGAGACACACACACACACACACACACACACACACACACACACACACACACACACACACACACACACACGTGCATGTGTGCACACACTCACAAAGACAAACGGACAACACATTTCTCAGGGGGGTTTGCTGCTCTCTCCTTGACCTTCCTACAGCTTCCAAGTGCCATCACTCTATCTTTCTCTCTCTCTCTCTCTCTCTGTTTCTCTCTCTCTCTCTCTCTCTCTGTTCTCTCTCTCTCTCTCTCTCTCTCTCTCTCTCTCTCTCTCTCTCTCTCTCTCTCTCTCTCTCCATCTCTTTCTCTCTCTCTCTCTCTCTCTCTGTCTCTCTCTCACACTCTTCATCTCTCTCTCTCTCTCTCTCTCTCTCTCTCTGTCTCTCTCTGTCTCTCTCTCACACTCTTCATCTCTCTCTCTCACTCTCTCGCTGTCTCTCTTCCTCTCTCTCTCACACTCTTCATCTCTCTCTCTCTCTTCATCTCTTTCTCTCTCTCTCTCTCTCTCTCTCTCTCTCTCTCTCTCTCTGTCTCTCTCACACTCTTCATCTCTCTCTCTCACTCTCTCGCTGTCTCTCTTCCTCTCTCTCTCACACTCTTCATCTCTTTCTCTCTCTCTCTCTCTCTCTCTCTCTGTCTCTCTCTCACACTCTTCATCTCTCTCTCTCACTCTCTCGCTGTCTCTCTTCCTCTCTCTCCATCTCTTTCTCTCTCTCTCTCTCTCTCTCTCTCTCACATACTTTCTTTCGCTGTCTCTCTCTCCCTCTCTCTCACACACTTTCTCTCTCTCTCCCTCCCCCCCTCTCTCTCTCTCCCCCCCTCTCTCTCACTCCCCCCCCCCCCTCTCTCTCACGCCCCCCCCCCACTCTGTCTGTGTCTCTGTGTGCTGATGTGGGGCTGAGGGAGCAGTCTGCTAATAGAAGGTCTATTGACTGGGCCGGTCTCTCAGTGCTGCTGTAACAGCAGCCGGGCCCGCTGGACGCCAGTCGATGAAAGTGCCTCTGTCTCCGCTCACCGACGACTGGCCTTTGTCAGCAAGCGGAGGAAAATTAAATGTTTGATCGATCAGCTTTAAGGCGCAGTTTTTAGTGTGTGTGTGTGTGTGTGTGTGTGTGTGTGTGTGTGTGTGTGTGTGTGTGTGCGTGCATCCCTGTGCGTGTCAGCACACATGCCATGTGTGTGTGTGTGTGTGGTGAAAACAGAATAGGAGAGAGAGAGAAACTGGATTGTGGAAATGTAGTTTTGATTCTGTGCTCGCAAGTTGCCTTTCAGCCATTTCCCCTCAACTTTCATTCTTGCCAAGCTGGTGCTTCTTTTTGCCCAGCCTGCAAGTAGCTGGTCCTCCCATCTTGCTGGTAATTGCTGCACATCTCAACATGCCCACACACACAACACACACACACACACAACACACACACACACACACACAAACTTGTGCAGCCCAAGTTTCCCCACACAAGTCCACGAGAGACAAAGTGGATTAAACCACACGATCAATACGAATACAATTAGAATACACAATGATCAATACACGCTAATCGGGTAAATATTTATCTGTTATGTGCGCACGGCACTGAGGCAGCAGGCATATAAATCATTTCCATTTCAATGACCTACTGTACACAAAAACATGTATCTAACGTGAACTCTTATCGTTCTCTCTCGCTCTCTCACACACACACACACACACACATACCAACTTTAAAACGTCTGCACCTGTATAAAGTTGTTGTCCAATAACACCACCAAGTGCCTCATTAGGAGGTGACCCCCAGGGGGAGGTGAGGAGGCCTTCTGATTGACAGCGGTGGCATTCAGACTTAGTAGGTGGAGACGATGTGCAGGCATCTCGGCAAGGTCACTGTCAGGGAGGATAAATATGGATGGATTGGTGCTGATGAAATCTTTGGCGCATAGCTATCCACACACACACAGACACAGACACACACAGACACAGACCAAGGCCACAGGGTGAAGGACTACAGTGAGACGATGGCGTGTGGGAGGGTGTGGGTGTGCCGGTCACGGGCTGAATGTGATATGTGATGCCTTGTTCTCAGGGTCACGCAGGCTGCAGGGGCTTCCCTCTCATAGTAAAGGATGGCAGCGTCGTGCAGCCGATAGCTCGTGTTCTCGCCACTCCTTCTGACACTGGTTTTCCGGAGGCCCCTGGCGACAGGCCCCGGTGACGGGCCCCGGTGACGGGCCGAGACAAGGCTTTCAAACTTGGTTTACTCTGATTGGACCCAAGCTGTCTTCCGGCAGTACGGTCAGGTGTCAGATTCAGTGTAATTGGATTAGTGCCGAGCCCAGGTGTGCGGGTTCGATCCGCCCCAGTCAGCTCCGAGTCCTGCGTTAGGATCAGCTCTCGTCAATGCCCACGGAGTGTGTTGGCGGCCAACTCGCTGGCGGGCGGACGATTATCAGAGGGACAGTCGATGCCAATTCCTGCCTGTGTCTGCGCTCGCGGCGGAGAAGGATAAGGACTAATATGATTATGGCGGATTTCTGCCAAACTGTTTGGACTGAATGCAGAGCAAGGAGAAACACATCCACACACACACACACACACACACACACACACATTTGCAGTGATTACTGGCAGCAGCTTTGCCTGCAAAGTACTGTTTTTTAGTTTCTTGCTGTATTTTAGAGTTACAGTGGCGGTGTATTACTAGAAATACATATGCAGTTCGTTAGTGCTGCAACTAACGACTATTTTGACAGCCGACTAGTCATCGATTATTGAGACGATTAATCGACTGGTCAGATAATGAAGCAAACAGTGGCTCATGCCATTGACCATCATGTTTCGTATTGACTCGGTGAGGGCAGTCGCGTGCTGCGGCGCGTGCAGCCATCCACATCCATGGTACCGCCGCTCTTCTTCAGAGTCGGACCGCATACATTTATTAAGAAAGACATGTGTCAGGCAAAAGGGTAACATTACTATTTTAAACTCTTAGAATCCCGCACGCAGTATAGACGGAGTTGTATTGGCTAGCTAGCTATGTATAGACGGAGTTGTATTGGCTAGCTAGCTATGTATAGACGGAGTTGTATTGGCTAGCTAGCTATGTATAGACAGAGTTGTATTGGCTAGCTAGCTATGTACAGACGGAGTTGTATTGGCTAGCTAGCTATGTATAGACGGAGTTGTATTGGCTAGCTAGCTATGTATAGACAGAGTTGTATTGGCTTTATGTTAACGTTAAAAGCCAAGACAACTCCGTCTATACATAGCTAGCTAGCTAGCTAACAAGCTAACTACCTTACCGAGGCCCTTCACATGCTCGTGCATTACTGGCGTGCTCCCATGATAAGCAAGGTCCACCTTACACATCTGACAGGTCATCCTCTTCCTTGCCGGGTTGAGGGTGAAACGCTCCCAGACTTCACATGTTTTAGGACGCCACGGCGTTGCGTCGGCCGCCGCCATTTTGCTGTTTTGTTTACCTGTCCCGTCGATCGCGTTCCCGGTGGCTTTTGCGCATGCGCAACTCACTCGGAGCGTTGGAAAAGGAAGTGAGACGCCTCACGCCTTCCAGCTCCGGTGAAACGATGTTTGTTTGTTTGTTTTTTTAAATTCAATAAAAAGTTATTTTAATGTTTCTCTAAATTACTACGTGATACAGCAAATCTGATTATTTGTGTGTGTGTGTGTGTGTGTGTGTGTGTGTGTGTGTGTGTGTGTTCAGTTTGACATTGTCTATCGTGATCTCTAATTTATTTATTTTTTTCAGGTAGCAAAACATTAAGAAAAATTTGCACAAACTATATTGTAACCGGTTATATTCTTGCCCGGTGCGGGATTCGATACGGGTGTACTGCACCACAAGGCGACATCACTAACCGCTCGGCTAAAGGGTCAGACCCGTTAGCTAGGGGCTAACGTGTCTTATTAGTAGTTTACAGTCGTCACCCTCTCCCGGAAGCGCGCCCTCGCGCTTTGTTCTTCCCGCGCTCCGAAGAGACTCCTGAGGATCTGCATACTTCCGGATCCCACCGCTGCCGCCAATGTAACCGAGGGTTTGTAGATGTCGGCCTATACGGTATGAAACTATAAAATAACAAATACGGAGGCTCCACTTTCACACGAGGACCACTTTATTTTGATTCTTCCCCCAACAGAACTCCACAGCAACAGCACTTCCGCTCTCTCTTCAGCCTTCAAAATAAGAGCTCAGGGAATATACCGTGGCAACAGCTTATAACCGGAACTTAAAATCACTAACAGGCTAAGTCCAGAAAAATAGGTTACACTAATGATAATAATAATGAAAAATACAAAGGGACAATATTCATTATGCAATTCCTTTACAAATATGTATTTAAATAAGAACATGTCACCGGTGCAACGCAGGCCAAACTAGACCTTAATGAACCTCAACTCCCTGCCTGTTTATTTTCATTTTCTCCGTTTCGTTCTTTCGAAAGATTGACAGTTAATTTAAGCGACGGCGAGTACAATATTTGGCAACTCACACGGTGACAACTTTGTTTTCGTGAGAAAGGAACATCAAACTAAGTGTTTTCAATTAGCCTGCCGCAGAACCAACAGCTGTCTGGTTTGCATAAGTGTGCTACAGTAAAGTCAACACAAAACAACCGGGCAACTGTTATTGTGAGCAGCGTTATAACCTTGAGCTCCAGCAGTTTGAATAAGAAAAGACGCTGGGGGTTTTGTCACTGACAGAGTAAACCAGTGAATGCCTGTTTGAATGAGTGGCTGGGTGAGGTAGTCGCTGTGTGTGTGTGTGACATGATATTGATCCCTATGATTTTCATATTTCACTAAGCATGTATATATCAATTCACACCATTGATCAGATTCAAGTCTGAGGCCACGGGTCTCTACCGGAGAATGGTGGATTGCTCCTTCCGGGTTGGGGATGAGTTGTTGCCTCAAGTGAAGGAGTTCAAGTATCTCGGGGTCTTGTTCACGAGGGAGGGGAGGATGGGGCGGGAGATTGACAGGCGGATTGGTGCAGCATCAGCAGTAATGCGGACGTTGCACCGGACCGTTTTGGTGAAGAGGGAGCTGAGCCGGGAGGCAAAGCTCTCAATTCACCAGTCCGTCTTCGTTCCAACCCTCACCTATGGTCATGAGCTTTGGGTAGTGACCGAAAGGGCGAGACCGAAATGAGTTTCCTCCGTAGGGTGTCTGGGCTCAGCCTTAGAGACAGGGTGAGGAGCTCGGACATCCGGAGGGAGCTCGGAGTAGAGCCGCTGCTCCCTCGTGTCGAAAGGAGCCAGTTGAGGTGGTTCGGGCATCTGATTAGGATGCCTCCTGGGCTCCTTCCTTCGGAGGTTTTCTGGGTACATCCAACTGGGAGGAGACGCTGGGGTAGACCCAGAACTTGCTGGAGGGACTACATATCTAATCTGGTCTGGGAACGTCTTGGGATCTCTCAGGAGGAGCTGGAGGGCGTTGCTGGGGAGAGGGACGCCTGGAGGGCCCTACTTAGCTTGCTGCCACCACGACCCGACCCCGGAGGAGCGGCTGATGGTGAGATGAGATGAGACCATTGATCAAGTTAAGAGGAAGAGCGTGATGGAAAGTCGTCAGTGTCAGCCATAAGAATATAAGTAGGGGCAGCAGTGATGTTTATAGAAGCTGTTCTGGCATCAGAGGCACCAGTGGTTATCAGGTTATTGGACAACAGTGATGTGGGGGGGGGAGTCAATAAAGTCGAGCCGTGTGGTCCAGTATGTGGGAACAGCTGCTGCCTCTGAGTGCCAGTGTGCACGCTGCATCATGCTGGTGCTGAAGGTTCACGTCGTGGAAGGAGAAGGCCACAGCAAGCCCATTGATACAGGACGGTCCTTCACACAGCACCTAGTTAGCATTCCCGCATAAAGCATCAGTGTTATATATTAAGCCTGTCCAGGGTGTCTCCCCGCCTGCCGCCCCAGTGGCTGCTGGGATATAGGCTCCAGCATCCCCGCGACCCTGAGAGCAGGATAAGCGATAATGGATGGACGGGTAATACAAACGGGGACAAAATGCTGACATGTGCTGTTTCTAGCTAACGTTAGCTAGAACATTACAAGAAACCCTCGCTATTTTTAATTTCCTTAAGGACATTGGTATGCAATTCCATACATTTTGATGCTTTAATGCAGAATAAAACGGTGCCGCTTCCGGGTGGCGTAGCGGTCTATTCTGTTGCCTACCAACACGGGGATCGCCGGTTCGAATCCCCGTGTTGCCTCCGGCTTGGTCGGGCGTCCCTGCAGGCACAGTTGGCCGTGTCTGCGGGTGGGAAGCCAGATGTGGGTATGTGTCCTGGTCGCTGCACTAGCGCCTCCTCTGGTCGGCCGGGGCGCCTGTTCGGGGGTGGGGGGAATAACGTGATCCTCCCACGCGCTACGTCCCCGTGGTGAAACTCCTCACCGTCAGGTGAAAAGAAGCAGCTGGCGACTCGGAGGAGGCATGTGGTAGTCTGCAGCCCTCCCCGGATCGGCAGAGGTCGTGGGACGGCTCAGAAGAGTGGGGTAGTTGGCCGGGAGAAGACGGCGCCTTGCTTAACGGGGTTTGCCTCGTCTCTGCAGCCCTGAGAGACGGGCTGAGCAGGTCGTGGTGTGGACCCGCCTCTGTGGAGACCGACACGGGCTAGCAGGTGTGCTCCAAAGTTGAAGTCAGCAACTATAAGATGCAAGCTGCAAAACAGTCTCATGCCAATAGATAAATAAATAAAGATCTCTCGTTGCGTCGGTTGATTTTTAAATTTCAGCGCTCACCCTTTTCCGTCTCCCTCCCGAGACGCTCAGCCGTTCACAGGAAATGTCCCGTTAATAATGGCGCTCTGTTAACGTGCTGCAGTAACGTATTTTCTCCCCCATATTGCATTGCAGCGAACACCGCATCCCAGTAATCCCGCAGAGCGCTGTTCACATTTCCCTGCAAACTTGCAGCAGAGATTTACAGTGCACGTAGGAAAGGTGGGCAGACGGGCGGCTGCTTATTGAATTACGGAGGAATTAAACTCGGAACCGTGTGGAAGTCGCGCCGCCTTCCCGGGAGCGATAATCCCGTCACCTCCATTAACATACCTGGCCGCAAGCCGCAGACGGGAAGACTGACAGGAGAGGAGGGTGGAGGACAACGTATGGATGTATGCTATGCTGCTGGGTAGGGGGGTGGGGGGGTGATGTCAATGGAGGGACGTGGAGGTAGCCAGATGGAGGGGTGGTGTGGGGGGGGAGGGGGGGTTGGGAGTTTGTGCTGCAAACAGCGATATCTTCCGAGCGCTGGGCGTGAAGCGTGTCATCTCGTTTAATAGCGAAGGGCGTCATGTAGCCGAGGCTGCAAGGTGTAAAAATACACCGCCTTCCCCCCCCTCCCCGACTCGCTTCACACTTCCTACCCCACCCCCACCCCACAGGGAGGAGTGATCGGCCGCTCCTAACTGGGGTAGGGTTACTGGAGTACATCTGCTCTGTCGCCTGCAGTACGTGCAGAAGTGTGGTAGTCACCGCACCATTCCCTGGTCAGGAGTCTATCTAGGCCACGAAAGAGACGTTGATTAAAGCATGTGTGTGTGTGTGCGTGTGTGTGTTTGTGTGTGTGTGTGTGCATTTTCAGTGGCTTGTTTGACACATTATTTGGCAGCACTGTGTTTGCTAAGTTTGAGGTAGTGGGTAATGAGCCCATCTCCTCAAACGAATGCCGCTTGTTGGCAAACATGAAATGGAAGGGCTGACCGGCAGAAGGACTCTTGAGATCGGGTGCTTGGGGAGCAGAGAGTACGCCAAAGCATATGAATGCACACGCTCAGACCCTGGACCCCCACTCACTCGCCTCCGCTGCAAAGCTCTTAATCAGAACTGGTGAATCTAGTTTCATGAAGCTGACGGCGGCACGAATTCACGCTTGCGGCGGCCTCGCCCAGTGCCGTCCACGCAGTGTCTTTGTCCACGTCTGCGTCTGTTTGTTTTGTCTTCGTTTGATGGGTGGGAGCGCCGGCGCTGGATTGGCTGGGAGAGCTTGGTCTGCTGCGTCCTGTGGGCCCAGGGACCACGGCCCTGATCGGAGCTGCTCCCAAAGAGGTAGGGCCAAGGGCGGTCTGACAGGACGCAGAAGCGGGGCAGGCTAAGCTAACTGCTAGCCCATGCAGACCAGCTGTTCCGATAACACCGAGAGCGGTCTGGTGGCGGCCTCGCCTGGTGTTGACTGTGTTTTACTGTGGTCGTGTGGAGCGTGGGGAGGTGTGTCTGGCTGGGAGCGCCGGTGCTGGATTGGCTGGGGGAGCTTGGTCTGCTGCGTCCTGTGGGCCCAGGGACCACGGCCCTGATCGGAGCTGCTCCCAAAGAGGTAGGGCCAAGGGCGGTCTGACAGGACGCGGAAGCGGGGCAGGCTAAGCTAACTGCTAGCCCATGCAGACCAGCTGTTCCGATAACACCGAGAGCGGTCTGGTGGCGGCTTCGCCTGGTGTTGACTGTGTTTTAGTGTGGTCGTCTGGAGTGTGGGGAGGTGTGTCTGGCTGGGAGAGCTGGCGCTGGATCGGCTGGGAGAGCTTGGTCTGCTTCGTCCTGTGGGCCCAGGCACCACGGCCCTGATCGGAGCTGCGCCCAAAGAGGTAGCACCAAGGGCGGTCTGACAGGACACGGAAGCGGGGCAGGCTAAGCTAACTGCTAGCCCATGCAGACCAGCTGTTCCGATAACACCAAGGGTTGTCTGGTGGCGGCCTCGCCTGGTGTTGACTGTGTTTTAGTGTGGTCGTGTGGGGAGGTGTGTCTAGCTGGGAGAGCTTGGTCTGCTGCGTCCTGTGGGCCCAGGGACCACGGCCCTGCCGGAGCTGCACCCGAGGAGGAAACACCGAGGGCGGTCTGGCAGGACACGGAAGCGGGGCAGGCTAAGCTAACCGCTAGCCCATGCAGACCGGCCCCTGGCTGGCGTTCGCTCTCTGGATGTTGGAGCTTTTGGACTGTGTTGTTAACCGTTTGGTGGTGTCGTTTTGGGGGAATTCGGGATGTGTGTGTTTTGTGTCACACTGCGGTGGGCTGGGGGAAATGGAATTGCGTTTGTTTTTGTGTGCCAAGCACATGAAAGGAATGACAGTAAGTTGTTCCCGATCGTTCCTGAAATGTGATTTTCAAGGGCGGCTGATATGAAGGCAAATGACGTGTGTGCTGCCGTGAAGTAGCATGAGGCATTTTAGGATGACTGACAGAACAGTAATCTGTCTCTCTCTCTCAACTCCACTTATGAAACGTTGGCTGAGAAAATTTGAGTCTGGATTTTTATTTTTTTTCTATGGTAATTTTAAACTTTTTTTTTAAAATAATTTTAAACTGAGAAGTTGCATTTGTATTTTCAAATGCAACGTTTGTTTGTTTTTGTTTTTTTGTTAAATACATTTTTTCCACAGAGAATCTGAGACAGATAATTGGTCCACGTATGAAACCAGAATGAGTCCGTGTCCATCTGACTTTGAGCTGCAGGACGAGGACTGTGGCCTTGTTAAGCCTGGCTCACAGACAGCAGCGACATGCAAGCTGTCATGTTCAGAGGCGCTGAGCTCAATGACCACATGTGGGAGGGTTTACTGTGAAAGATGGCACCTCACACCGGGTGAGAGACTGGGTGAGTGAATGAGAGAGAGTTAATGTGAAAGCGAGAGACGGAGAGAAGAGCATAGTATGTGCATGAGTGCATTGATAAATAGCATAGAGTCGTGTATAAAGCGTTACATGTTTTGCATCACATTAATTCGCACTATTTTAGAAAACAACAAAACAGATTTGTTTTGCACACCTTCAAACGCCTTCTGCCATGAGGACACGAGGATGTGAGGACATGAGGACACGAGGACATGAGGATGTGATGACATGAGGACACGAGGACATGAGGATGTGAGGACATGAGGACACGAGGATGTGAGGACATGAGGACATGAGGACAGAAGGACATGAGGACGTGAGGATGTGAGGACATGAGAACCTAAGGACGTGAGGACATGAGGACATGAGGACATGAGGATGTGAGGACGTGAGGACACGAGGACATGAGGACCTGAGGACGTGAGGATGTGAGGACATGACACGAGGACATGAGGACCTGAGGACGTGAGGACATGAAGATAAGAGGACATGAGGACGTGAGGAATTGAGGACGTGAGGATGTGAGGACATGAGGACGTGAGGACATGAGGATGTGAGGACAAGAGGACACGAGGACGTGAGGGCGTGAGGACATGAGGACGTGAGGACACGAGGACATGAGTGGCATTTCAGAAGACGAGGCTGCACAACAGGGAAGCTGAGCAACAATTCCATATTACTGCTGATCGCCTTTCAGAGGTGTTGTGTTGGGATGACCTTCAGCCGGTCACATCGTCATACACAGTTTGGTTGTGTGATAATGACGATGACCGTTTATTATCTAAGGTTTCTCACCAAATGAGGTCTGAAATATCTGAGGGAGTTTCCGTTTGAAATTATACTTGACCAAATAATTCACTGTGTCAACCTCAGCTGGACTCTTGAACATGGTCATTTTGCAAGCAGCAGATGTCCTTATATATAATTTATATATATATATTATATGTTGTTTATATATAATATATATATATATAATATATATATATATATATATATAGAGAGAGAGAGAGAGAGAGAGAGATATTTATATATATAATTATATATAATAAATAAAAAATAATAAATATACAATGTTAACATATATAAGATATAATGTAATATTATATATTGGTGGCACGGTGGCGCAGTGGTTAGCATGGTCGCCCCACAGCAAGAAGGTTCTGGGTTCGAGCCCCGGGGTAGTCCAACCTTGGGGGTCGTCCCGGGTCGTCCTCTGTGTGGAGTTTGCATGGTCTCCCCGTGTCTGTGTGGGTTTCCTCCGGGGGCTCCGGTCTCCCCCCACAGTCCAAAGACATGTAGGTCAGATGAATCAGCCGTACTAAATTGTCCCTAGGTGTGTGTGTGTGTGTGTGTGTGTGTGTGTGTGTGTGTGTGTGTGTGTGTGTGTGTGTGTGTGTGTGTGTGCGTTGACCCGGTGATGGCCTGGCGGCCCGTCCAGGGTGTCTCCCTGCCTGCCGCCCAATGACTGCTGGGATAAGCGGTCTGGGTAATGGATGGGATGGGTGTCTCCTGCATGGACAAGTGGGCTACAGACTTGAGCAGGAATGGCCTCCAAACTCCGAAGAGCGGAAGTTGTGTAACGGAGGGAGATGAAGACCACCATCTGCTTGGTTAAACGAGTGCGCGTCTCCTCTCGCAACGAACTCCATCCTCTTCCGTCTGCAGGCACAGGAGATGAGGCTCGCCTCGCTTGTCGCTCCCCCACTTTGTCCCCTCGGCACAAGCTAAGAGTGTTTTGGTGTTCTGGCGTCCCCGCGTTACACACCGTCTTATCCGTTTCACTCGTACAACACCGTCTGAATGAGGCCGCGGCCGTTCATGCCCCCCTTTAAAGCCGCGATCCTGAGTCATCTGTGTTTCTTTGTGTTGGATTGTTCAGCCGCTCGTAGGGCACGGTGGCTGTTCTCCTTCATCAAGTCAGGTGTGGTGGCCTGGAGGCCTGTCCAGGGTGTCTCCCCAACCTGCCCCCCAATGGCTGCTGGGATAGGCTCCAGCATCCCCGCCACCCTGAGAGCAGGATAAGCGGTTTGGATGATGGATGAATGGAAGTCGGGTCAGCCTTTGCTGCTGCCATCGTGGCAGTAGATGGTACGATCCGCATCTGTTTCTACTGCCTTGTGGTTCTGCCTCTTTAGGCAAAGGCTAGGGGAAGGGAACTCCGAATCCAAATCCAAGATGGCGCTGACAGCTCGATGGCGTTTGCAGCAGAAGAGCCCAGTGGGATCATGAGTCCTATTGGACCAACGGCACCAACATCAGATGACGTGCAGAGGAACCACTCTGTTGGTCAACGGGTGGCATCACTTGACAAGTCAGCTGTCACTGTGGGGCAACCTCTTTATGTACTGGGCCCGTTGCGCTACGGTGTGGGTTCTGAGGTCCAGAGAGACTGGAAAAGACACCGACTATCCTGACTACTGTGCAAGATGTGACGTGAGGAGAGCTGGATGGGGAAAAGCACTTGTGAGGAGCAAAGCCCTATGGCGGCAGAAAGGACAAGGCCCGCCATGCAAGACGTAACAGACCGACTCAAACAACCTCCGTCTGTGACAAACGTGGACGGTATCGTCGCTCGAATGCGGGCCTGGTGGCCCACAGGCCTGCTCGCCGGGCTCAAACTAACTACATCACGGACATCATCGTGTTTTTTCGATGGACTGCTGCAGGTGAAAGCTGAGGACCAAGGCTCAGCGTTTCCGGTTTTTCTTTTTCAAAGCCATCCAGCATGCCGAATTTCGCCACAAGAGGGCACTGTTACGTAACCTCACACGAACAGGAACAACTTTCGGATCCGTGGAAACATAAAACCCGGGTGAAAATCAGTTTAAACCGATCGGCTCCTTTTAAAAAAAAAAATCTGGGTATTTTTCGGTGAAAATCGGTAAAAACCGAAAACACGGAGCCTTGCTGATGGTGCAGGAGGTGTCTCTGCTGTTGTGCCGGCACAACTGCTTTTCAGAGCTCCTCAGTCGGTCTCATCTACTCGCTCACCATGTTGGTTTAATACGCTCTCTTCTTCTCTGATAAACGCTCCCAGCCGACCGTATGAGCAACTACAAGCACCTTCAGGATCTGGACCGTCATTGGTTAGCTGTTGTCCTAAGTGTGGAGGTGGTGGTAGGTATCACCCAATGTGGAGGTGGTGGTAGGTATCACCCAGCATGCCGGTGGTGGAAGGTATCACCCAGTGTGGAGGTGGTGGAAGGTATCACCCAGCGGGCCGGTGGCGGGTCGTGTCACCCAGGACGTGTGTGTGCACGTAAAGCTTTAGGATTGTGGCTTTAAAGTGCAGCGCTGGGGGGTGTAGCTGCCAGGCTTCTGCGTTATGCTTCACCAATCCCACTGTTCAATTATTCAAGTCATGCAACTTTTACAGCACATGATCCATACACTCAGGGGCCTCACACCGAGTCACTGGCCTGATTCACTCCACACTTCGCACCGCAACCCGCGTGTCACAGAAGCCTCTGGAACGTACCAGTCCATGTGTTTTCCTTCTCTTTCACTCCCACTCGCACAACACACACACACACACACACATCTGAGGCAGGAGCAGGTGGCCGGTTGTGTTGCTGGTGACGTCATGCGGGGCTCTGCTCGGCTGAAACTCTGCACTGAGACGGAGGAGTCCTTGCTGTTTCTGCCAGCGAATGACCTTCTCCGTCATCTCTAAAACCAATCTGCTGCACCTTCACCACACCCAGGACAGGAGAGGGGTGCTGCAACAGTCATGTCAGCTTTATAACACCCATTTATAACACCCACTTAGAGAGAGAGAGAGAGAGAGAGAGAGAGAGAGAGAGAGAGAGAGAGAGAGGCAGAAAGGATGGAGCGGCGTCCGACGGGACAACACAAAGCCACAGTTGCCGCCTGTGATCTCAGTTACCCTCATTTCCCGTCAGCAGGTGTGTGTGTTTGTGTGTTGCCGTGTGTGCAGGTGTGTATTGCCCCGGCACAAGCCTCAGGTGCCCGGTGAGGACTCCAAGATGGGGGCGGTGGTCTGAGGTGACAGCGGTCACAGGAGAGGAGAGCTGTCAGCTGACAGACCATACAGATCGGCTCATGATGCCGCCTGCCCCCCAACCTCCTGCAGGAGGAGGCCCGGATACGGTCCGCACACCGCCCTGCTGGCTCATGATGCCGTCTGCCCCCCAACCTCCTGCAGGAGGAGGCCCGGATACGGTCCGCACGCCGCCCTGCTGGCTCATGATGCCGCCTGCCCCCCAACCTCCTGCAGGAGGAGGCCCGGATACGGTCCGCACACCGCCCTGCCGGCTCATGATGCCACCTGCCCCCCAACCTCCTGCAGGAGGAGGCCCGGATACGGTCCGCACACCGCCCTGCTGGCTCATGATGCTGTCTGCCCCCCAACCCCCTGCAGGAGGAGGCCCGGATACAGTCCGCACACCACCCTGCTGGCTCATGATGCCACCTGCCCCCCAACCCCCTGCAGGAGGAGGCCCGGATACGGTCCGCACACCACCCTGCTGGCTCATGATGCTGTCTGCCCCCCAACCCCCTGCAGGAGGAGGCCCGGATACAGTCCGCACACCACCCTGCCGGCTCATGATGCCGCCTGCCCATCAACCTCCTGCAGGAGGAGGCCCGGATACGGTCCGCACACCACCCTGCTGGCTCATGATGCCACCTGCCCATCAACCCCCTGCAGGAGGAGGCCCGGATACAGTCCGCACACCACCCTGCCGGCCCAGTTTAGTCTGGGATGGTTTGGGGGGGGTTGCGTTTCATCCCAGCGATGTTGCGACCGCAGTCCGACCCTGTTTGCCGGCCGACACACACACACGTGTCCTCAGCAGGCGGGTTCGAACTGCTTACACAGGTCCCATTTTGTGACTGTCGCCCCTAAATTCAGAGTCGGCGCTGACGTTTTCAGCTGGACCGAATCCGTGAGCGGCTTCCGGCGGCGGGTGTGGTGTTGTGTACAGCTCGTGAAGTCGTCCCGTTTTATCTGAAGACTCCACGACGCCTCTTGCAGATGAGCGGGATTGACAGGATGTCGTGGAAGTCTCCAGATGGCGGCGCGGATCCCAGATGAAGCATCTCGTGATGAATTTTTCAGGGCGCGCGCACTGCACGTGCTATCTGCCAAAAACACTGGCCCAAATTCACATAAACCTCGCACGTTCAAGTACGCACACACCTACATAAACACACAAACCCACACACACGGACATCTGCCAAGATGCTGGCGCGCACACACAAACTCTCTCATTGGCTTTCAGTTTCTCTATCACACACACACACACACACACACACACACACCCCAACCACACACACACAACCCCCCCCCTAACCACACACACACAAATCCACCCAATCGCACACACACAAACTCACCCAACTACACACACATACAACTGTGTCTCTCATCTCCCCCTGCAACACACAGATAAGCACATATGTATGCAAATGCACACACACTCACCAACCTATAAAAGCACATACATAACACGTGTGTGTGCGCACGCACACACACACACACACACACACACACACACATACACATACTAGGGGCTGCATGACTTCAGATTTTTTAATTCAGATTCTGGTGTGGGAAGATGGCGGCGCAAATTCCCATTTGCGGTGGCCTCGCCCAGTACCGTCCATGCAGTGTCTTTGTCCACGTCTATGTGCAGGTTTGTCTTGGTTTGATGGCTGGCAGAGCTGGCGCTGGATCAGCTGGGATACCTTGGTCTGCTGCGTCCTGTGGGCCCAGGGACCACGGCCCTGCCTGGAGCTGTGCCTGAAGAGGAAACGCCAAGAGCGGTGTGACAGGACGCGGAAGTGGGGCAGGCTATAAGCTAATTGCTAGCCCATGCAGACCGGCAGTTCCGATAACACTGAGGGCGGTCTGGTGGCGTCCTCGCCTAGCCTTGACTGTGTTTTTAGTGTCGTTGTGTGGAGTGCGGGGAGGTGTGTCGAAGAGGTCTGACTGGGAGAGCTGGCAATGGATCGGCTGAGGGAGCCTGGTCTGCTGCATCTTGTGGGCCCAGGGACCACGGCCCTGACCAGAGCTGTGCCCAAAGAGGAAACACCGAGGGTGATCTGATAGGACGTGGAAGCGGGGCAGGCTAAGCTAACTGCTAGCCCATGCAGACCGGCAGTTCTGACAGTCATCCTGGCTGGCGTTCGTTCTCCTGGACAGTTCGTTAGTTTGGATATATGTGTTAGTTTGGATATATGTGTTAGTTTGGACATATGTGTTCTTGTAGTTCTTGTAGTTTTCAGATATGCTTTTGTCTTTGCGTTGCACTGCTGTGGGCTGGAGGAAACCATGTTTCAAAATGACCAAGTGTTTCTGATTCTGATTTAAAGTTGACTCGTGTGATGAAAGTTGAGTCGACCTTGTTAATTGCTGATGACATCATGAATGAAACCACGGGAGAAGGCACTGCTTGCAACACGTGACAATCTGTATTAGCAAAACCTAATGCATATGCTGACGACACACAGCTCATACCCACCATGTACACACAACAGAAACAAGTGGAAACAGCAACAGGTCGCAACTCGGCTGCATCAATTTAGGCAGCAATAACTTGCATGTGGTACAACTCCCGTTTAAGTGCGAAAAAAGGCAAATTGAAATGTCAGGAAGACCACTTGAGGAGGAAAACAAACTAGCCTGTAAGCCTACTCGCAGTCATAGTCCTGCTCAGTCACGGTTTCTGCTCTTGGATCCTGGCTGTCGTGGTGGTGTTCAATAGTGTTGAACGGCGTGTTGTAAGATGGGACATCGCAGCCAGGTTCAGAAAAGGCGGTAGGTCTATGAAGCCTTCTCCATGTACTGCAGCTAAAGGTCTGATCTTTGGCAATGAAATTCACCAGCACATTGGTGGTTTGCAGCCGTCTTTTCTCTGTCGTGGTGGGGCGTTTGGGCGTTTGGGCGTTTGGTGAAGTCGCCGGCTGACTGCTGTCGAGAGGATTTGGGTCGTTCCACAGAAGCGAGTGTTAGAGGATGCTTTCTCAGATGGGTGTGCACGGCACTTGTGCTTTTGTTGTATTTCAGAAAGGACTTGCACATTTTGCAAGTGACAGTAGTACAGGTTTTATGTACCGCTACTGCAGGGCTCTGCAACCTGTTGGATGTCCCGTGCCACTTGATAAAGTTTTTAAAAAAAATCACAGACCCAAGTGCCAGTTCATTTTCCTAATGATCATTTATCTATTTATGTATTTACTTACGCTTGTCTCCCCATCTTGATTCCCCATGCTGAAAAACCTGTGCTGTACACACACACACACACACAACCTTTATTGGTTGTGCATCAGAATTATGTTTATTGGCCGTGTAGGTTTGCACATACATGGAATTTGACTCTGGCTTCGTTTCGTGGCTCTCTCGGTGTACTTAACATACAATAACAACACTGCAGTACAACAAACAAGGAACATCCATAAGTACATCACAAACAGGCCCCCCAGGACACACTGCTGAGTGAGTACCTCAGGTAGCAGAAGACAGAGTGCGGAAGAAGAAGAAGAAAAGGAGGTATCATGAAAGACCAAGCCGCTCCATGGGCTGTACCAATGACAGATAGAAGACGTGGCTGAACTCGAGAAATGCTACCAGTGGCTAGAAAAGGCTGAACTGAAGGAAAGCACAGGGGCTTTGACCATAGCATCACAAGAACAGGCACACAGTACCAGCTCAGTTGCGGCAGGGGTCTACCACACAGACAAGATTCAAGATGCAGGCTGAGATGCCCCTGAGACAGTCCAGCACTTAGTATGTAAAATGCTAGCAGGGAAAGTGTACACTGAAAGGCATAACCAAGTGGCTGGGATAGTGTACAGGAACATCTGTACTGAATACAGACTGGAAGTCCCCAAGTCCAAATGGGAGACACTGCCAAAAGTGGTTGAGAATGGCAGAGCTAAGATCCTGTTGGACTTCAAGTTCCAGACTGAAAAGCAGGTGCTGGCTAATTAACCAGACATTGTGGTGGTCGACAAGGAACAGAAGACAGCCGCAGTGATTGATGTAGCGATCCCCAGTGACGGCAACATCAGGAAGAAAGAGCACGAGAAGCTAGAGAAATACCAAGGGCTGAGGGAAGAACTAGATTGGATGTGGAAGGTGAAATCCACAGTAGATAATAGATACATAAAATTACATAAAAAGTTGTATATATTGATGTACTGATAAAGCACTGGGTCCAGACGGTGTTTCCCATCCTGTCTTAAAGCCTGTGCTGATCAACTGGCTACAATCTTCATACAGATCTTCCAACAGATCCCTGGAGCTGTGGAAATTCCCCTCCCGCTTCAAATGCTCCACCATCATTCCAGTCTCCAAGAAACCCTCCATCACAGGACTGAATGACGTCTGTGGTCATGAAGACTTTCGAATGACTGGTGTTGGCCCACCTGAAGAATGTCACAGGACGCCTGCTGGACCCCCTGCAGTTTGCCTACCGGGCAAACAGGTAAGTGGATGACGCAGTCAACATGGCACTGCACTACATCCTGCAACACCTTAACTGCCCAGCGACATATGCAAGGTTCCTGTTTGTGAACTTCAGCTTGATGTTCAACACCATCATTCCAGAAATCCTCCCCTCCAACATCTTCCAGCTCATTGTATCTCCTGCCATCTGTCAGTGGATCACCAGCTTCCCGACAGGCAGGAAGCAGCAGGTGAGGCTGGAGGATGTCACTTCTGCTATACGGACAGTCAGCACTGGTGCTCCCCAGGGATCTGTCCGTTCCCCACTGTTCTTTTCTCTCTACACCAATGACTGTACCGCCAAGGACCCAGCAGTTAAACTACTGAAGTTTGCATCGAACTCATTCAGGATGGCGATGAGTATGCATATCGGTGGGAGGTTGAGCGGCTGTTGCTCTGGTGTAGTCAGAACAACTTGGAGCTGAACGTGCTCAAGACTGTGGAGATGACCGTGGACGATAGGGGACACCCCTCAGCACTGCTCCCCCTCACAATATCCAACAGCCCTGTGTCAACCATGGAGACCTTCGAGTTTCTGGGACCTACCATTTGCGAAGACCTGAGGTGGGAGACCAAAATCAACCCCATCCTAAGAAAGGCCCAGCAGAGAATGTTCTTTCTGCGGGAATTGAGGAAGTTTGGTCTGCCACAGGAACTGTTGAGCCAGTTCTACACCGCAGCCATTGAATCTGTCCTGTGTACATTCATCATGGTCTGGTTTGGAGCAGCTACAGAACAGACTGCAGCAAACAGTAAGGACAGGCGCTTGGACACTGCTTGGCATCCTCCTCATCATATTCTTCATATATTTTATAATTCCATTATAATTATATTATTCTTTTTCAATGTTGTATTCTGTAAATTGTGTAAACACAACATCCATGGCACGTTGTCTGTCTTGGGAGAGAGATCCCTCCTCTGTTGCTCTCCCTGAGGTTTCTTCCTATTTTTTTCTCCCTGTTAAAGTGAGTTTTTTAGGGAGTTGCTCCTTATCTGATGCGAGGGTCTAAAGACAGGATGTTGTGTTGCTGTAAAGCCCCCTGAGGCAAATTTGTAATTTGGGATGTTGGGCTATACAAACAAAATTGACTTGACGTGACAGCAGAAAAAAAATCATTGGCGCTCCCCTGGCTCCCCTGCAGGACTCGTACACCTCTAGAGCCCAGAAATGGGTGGGCAGAATTAGCGCAGCCCCCACACCCAGGAAACAGTCTGTTTCAACTCCTACCCTCTGGCAAGCCCTACAAAGCAATGTGCACCAAAACCACCAGAGACACAGGAACGTTTTTCTCCACAGGCCATCTCTCTCATGAACACTTAACAGCATGCTGCAATAATTGACACTTATTATGTAAATGTGATGCTTTGTAAACAGCCCTTCTGGTCAAGTTGTCTCCCCTACATATCTACGATGTGCACTACCTCTTTAAACCAGATGTGCAATACAAATGTACAATTGTAAATACACATACAACTGCTGTATACTGGTTACAAATTATAGCCGTTATTGTTGTGGTTGCAACGTAAGTGTATAATATAGTATTGTGAGGTGGATGGTAGGTGAATATATTGTATATACTTCTGGTAAATAAGCTAATATAGTGGGAGTATATATAGCATTGTATATGGGCCTGATGGGTTGTGGGGTTGTGGTATGGTATACGGTAGAGTGTATGGGCAATAATCCAGGTAAGAAAATCAAAGAAAGTTGAACCAGTTCATGTGGTCACAGCGTTTCTTGGGAGAAGCGTTTCACCTCTCACCTAAGGGACCTCTCCAGTCTAAACTGGCTGCAGGTATCCCCACCCTTATAAACAATAGTGTTTTTATTTTTACTCTTACTTGATCTCACGCTTATTTTTGCCTTGTCTGGTTTTATCTTTTTCGTGAAGCACTTTGTAACATTGTTTACAAAAGTGCTATATCAATAAAATTATTATTATTATTATTATTATTATTATTATAGCGACAGGCATGGGCGTAAGTCCATGAATACTGGGATGGCATCCAGCGCTTTACCTGTGCCCCCGTCCATAGGGTTAGTGGTTGTGTCAGGAAGGGCATCCGACGTAAAATTTTGCCAAATCAATATGCAGATCGACAAGACCATACCGGATCAAACAATGGTCAGCATTGGTACTGTGCCCTCACAGGGTCCTGATGGAAACTGTAAAATCTGCTGTGGCGACCCCTGAAAAACAGGGAAAAAGCTGAAAGAAGGAATCTGAATTATTATTATTATTATTATTATTATTATTATAGTGTCATAACGACCGAAAACAATGATCAGTTTCATATGCAAATATGGGCGTGACCATTAACTAGAGTTACAGTGGCCATGTGTGCTATTTTCACACATGGCCATGGGAATGTTTGCAACCGTAAAACGATGACAGATGTACCGTCTATGTCCCTCTTCACCTAGACGGCCATTTAGGTCGACCAACAACCATCCCTGAACCGAGTTGGGGGGGGGGTGCTAAGCATACATCTGTCACCATCTTACAATAGTGTGATTGAAACCGTTCCCAAATCCTCTGTGAATAGTACCCATGGCCGTTGGAACTCTAGTTAATGGTCACGCCCATATTTGCATATGAGACGGATCGTTGGTTTGGGTCGTTAAGCCACTGTATTGTTCAACAGGGTGGGGATACCTGCAGTCAGTTTAGACTGAAGAGGTCACTTCGATGAGTGATGAAAGTACCTGTCAGTAAACATTGTATCCAGGTGGACTGATTCGGCTTTCTTCGGTATATGATATATTGTAGCGAATTCGGGGGGCAACCACAGGAACTGCCGCAGCCGGGACGCGAACCCGTACCTACCGCACCGCGGGAGACATCGCCGCCAGACCGCCCTCGGTGTGACTGCAACACCAGTGTATAAGCAATATGGAATAATACTTTTCTCCTGTGTGAGTGATGTCTGCAAGCGCTAGAAGCTGTCGTGTACCGGAGTCAAATTCCTCACGTGCACAGCACACCTGGCCAGTAAGGTTGATTCTGATATTGCATCAAAGTAACAGGTTTCTCTGACAAAGAGGAACATCGCAAACATGTCGACACGCCGACCTGTATCAATACACTGTTGTAAAACTGCCTTATTCAAATTAGCTCATTCAAATTAGCTCACGGCTAACTCGCAGAAATATCAGCGAGTCTGACCGTGATGCGGTGTGATCAGCCTGGATGGGTTGCAGTCTCCCTGGTCTTACAAGTTTTCTTTTTCAGACCTTTTGTCTCCCCAATTGTATCCGGCCAACTACCCCACTCTTCCGAGTAGTCCCGGTCACTGCTCCACCCCCTCTGCCGATCCGGGGAGGGCTGCAGGCTACCACACGCCTCCTCCCATACATGTGGAGTCACCAGGCACTTCTTTTCACCTGACAGTGAGGAGTTTCACCAGGAGGACGTAGCGCATGGGAGGATCACGCTATCCCATCCCCCCCCCCCCCGAACAGGCGCCCCGACCGACCAGAGGAGGCGCTAGTGCAGAGACCAGGATACATACCCACATCTGGCTTCCCACCCGCAAACACGGCCAATTGTGTCTGTAGGGACGCCTGACTAAGCCGGAGGTAACACGGGGGATTCGAACCAGCGATCACCGTGTTGGTAGGCAACAGAGTAGACTGCTACGCTACCTGGGTGCTCTCGACGTAGGAAATATTAAATATGCTTTTACCCGTCTCCGTGGGGACACGTGTTGTGTCCTCATCAGCTCTAGTGGACTTGACCTTAAACAGAACAGCAGATGTTGGCCTGATCCAAGGTCAGCCTTTAGCCCGACCAGAAATAAATCTGACTGGACAGGACGGACCTCTCCAAATCACCGGTCCCACACTGCCAGACTGCTGTAGTTCAACGTCCCCCGTGTCTGTCCTGAAGCATTAGCAGAGTACACTAACAGTGTGTGAGTTCACTGTTGCAGATGATCCTCGGCTACATGGAGGGGACAGGATGTTGTGTTGCTGTTCAGCCCGCTGAGGGAAATTTGTAATTTGTGATATTGGGCAATACAAATAAAACTGATTTGATTTGCATGTGTGTCTGGTTGTACATATCACCCGTCAGCCTCTGGTCCACTGTCTTCTCCAGATGTCTTCTACAGGTGTCTTGTACAGGTGTCTTCTCCAGATGTCTTCTCCAGATGTCTTCTATGGATGTCTTGTACAGGTGTCTTGTATAGATGTCTTCTACAGATGTCTTCTCCAGATGTCTTCTACAGGTGTCTTCTACAGATGTCTTCTACAGACGTCTTGTACAGATGTCTTCTACAGGTGTCTTGTACAGATGTCTTCTACAGGTGTCTTGTACAGATGTCTTGTACAGATGTCTTACACAGGTGTCTGGTACAGGTGTCTTGTACAGGTGTGTTCTCCAGATGTCTTCTCCAGAGGTCTTCTACAGATGTCTTCTCCAGATGTCTTGTACAGATGTCTTCTACAGGTGTCTTGTACAGATGTCTTGTACAGGTGTCTGGTACAGATGTCTTGTACAGGTGTCTTGTACAGATGTCTTGTACAGATGTCTTCTACAGGTGTCTTCTACAGGTGTCTTGTACAGATGTCTTGTACAGGTGTCTTGTACAGATGTCTTCTACAGATGTCTTCTACAGATGTCTTGTACAGGTGTCTGGTACAGATGTCTTGTACAGGTGTCTTGTACAGATGTCTTCTACAGATGTCTTGTACAGATGTCTTCTACAGGTGTCTGGTACAGATGTCTTGTACAGATGTCTTGTATAGATGTCTTGTACAGATGTCTGGTACAGATGTCTTGTACAGGTGTCTTGTACAGATGTCTTCTACAGATGTCTTGTACAGATGTCTTCTACAGGTGTCTGGTACAGATGTCTTCTACAGGTGTCTTGTACAGATGTCTTCTACAGGTGTCTTGTATAGATGTCTTCTCCAGGTGTGTTCTCCAGATGTCTTGTACAGGTGTCTTGTACAGATGTCTTCTCCAGATGTCTTCTACATGTGTCTTGTACAGATGTCTTCTACAGTTGTCTTCTACAGATGTCTTCTACACTTGTCTTCTACAGATGTCTTGTACAGGTGTCTGGTACAGATGTCTTCTACAGATGTCTTCTCCAGATGTCTTCTACAGGTGTCTTCTCCAGATGTCTTCTACAGGTGTCTTCTCCAGATGTCTTCTACAGATGTCTTGTACAGGTGTCTTCTCCAGATGTCTTCTACAGGTGTCTTCTCCAAATGTCTTCTACAGATGTCTTCTACAGGTGTCTGGTACAGATGTCTTGTACAGATGTCTTGCACATATGTCTTCTACAGATGTCTTCTACAGGTGTCTGGTACAGATGTCTTGTACAGGTGTCTTGTACAGATGTCTTCTACAGATGTCTTGTACAGGTGTCTTGTACAGGTGTCTTCTCCAGATGTCTTCTACAGGTGTCTTGTACAGATGTCTTCTACAGATGTCTTGTACAGATGTCTTCTACAGATGTCTTCTACAGATGTCTTGTACAGGTGTCTTGTACAGATGTCTTCTACAGATGTCTTCTACAGATGTCTTGTACAGGTGTCTTGTACAGGTGTCTTCTCCAGATGTCTTCTCCAGATGTCTTGTACAGGTGTCTTGTACAGATGTCTTCTACAGATGTCTTGTACAGGTGTCTTCTCCAGATGTCTTCTCCAGATGTCTTGTACAGATGTCTTCTACAGATGTCTTGTACAGGTGTCTTCTCCAGATGTCTTCTCCAGATGTCTTGTACAGATGTCTTCTACAGATGTCTTGTACAGGTGTCTGGTACAGATGTCTTCTACAGATGTCTTGTACAGGTGTCTTGTACAGATGTCTTCTCCAGATGTCTTGTACAGGTGTCTTGTACAGATGTCTTCTACAGATGTCTTGTACAGATGTCTTCTACAGATGTCTTGTACAGGTGTCTGGTACAGATGTCTTCTACAGATGTCTTCTACAGATGTCTTGTACAGATGTCTTCTACAGATGTCTTGTACAGGTGTCTGGTACAGATGTCTTCTACAGATGTCTTGTACAGGTGTCTTCTACAGATGTCTTGTACAGGTGTCTTGTACAGGTGTCTTCTCCAGATGTCTTCTACAGATGTCTTGTACAGGTGTCTTGTACAGATGTCTTCTCCAGATGTCTTGTACAGGTGTCTTCTCCAGATGTCTTCTCCAGGTGTGTTCTCCAGATGTCTTGTACAGGTGTCTTGTACAGATGTCTTCTCCAGATGTCTTGTACAGGTGTCTTCTCCAGATGTCTTGTACAGGTGTCTTCTACAGATGTCTTCTCCAGATGTCTTCTACAGGTGTCTTCTACAGATGTCTTCTACAGATGTCTTCTACAGGTGTCTTGTACAGATGTCTTCTCCAGATGTCTTCTCCAGATGTCTTCTCCAGATGTCTTGTACAGGTGTCTTGTACAGATGTCTTGTACAGATGTCTTCTCCAGATGTCTTGTACAGATGTCTTCTACAGGTGTCTTGTACAGATGTCTTCTCCAGATGTCTTCTCCAGATGTCTTCTCCAGATGTCTTGTACAGGTGTCTGGTACAGATGTCTTGTACAGGTGTCTTGTACAGATGTCTTCTACAGATGTCTTGTACAGGTGTCTTGTACAGGTGTCTTCTCCAGATGTCTTCTACAGGTGTCTTGTACAGATGTCTTCTCCAGATGTCTTCTCCAGATGTCTTCTCCAGATGTCTTGTACAGGTGTCTTGTACAGATGTCTTCTACAGATGTCTTGTACAGGTGTCTTGTACAGGTGTCTTCTCCAGATGTCTTCTACAGATGTCTTGTACAGGTGTCTTGTACAGATGTCTTGTACAGGTGTCTTGTACATATATCTTCTACAGGTGTCTTCTACAGGTGTCTTCTCCAGATGTCTTCTACAGATGTCTTGTACAGGTGTCTTGTACAGGTGTCTTGTACAGGTGTCTTCTCCAGATGTCTTCTCCAGATGTCTTCTCCAGATGTCTTGTACAGGTGTCTTGTACAGGTGTCTTCTCCAGATGTCTTCTACAGATGTCTTCTACAGGTGTCTTGTACAGGTGTCTTCTCCAGATGTCTTCTCCAGATGTCTTCTACAGGTGTCTTGTACATATATCTTCTACAGGTGTCTTGTACAGGTGTCTTCTCCAGATGTCTTCTACAGGTGTCTTGTACATATATCTTCTACAGGTGTCTTCTCCAGATGTCTTGTACAGGTGTCTTCTCCAGATGTCTTCTCCAGATGTCTTGTACAGGTGTCTTCTCCAGATGTCTTCTCCAGATGTCTTCTCCAGATGTCTTCTCCAGATGTCGGCGGAGAGAGCTGTGAGCGGCGTGTTGTGAGGCTGACGGTGACTTGACAGGGATGCTCTGACAGGTGCTGACAGTCAACACTGTGTGTCGTGGAGCACAGCGTCCCGGCGGTGGTGGTGAAATGTTTATCGGGCCGTCTCTCCACAGGATATCCGGGACGTCCGGGGTCGTCCGGGGTCGTCTCGTCACTGTGGGTAGAGGCGGCCAGTCAGGAGCGAGCAGACATATAACCTGACAGGTGCAGTTGGGGGGGGGGGGGAGCATTATGCTAGGAGTCTGGTTCAGGGTGCCTTTGACTTGTGTGTGTGTGTGGTGGGGGGGGTGGGGGGGGTTGTCCTGCACTCCTCACCTGTCCTCGTGTGGCCTTTCTGGATTAGCGTGAGAGGTTTGTTTTCTTTTCGTTGCAAATGAACGCCGCACTGTTGTCCGCGCTGTGACCTTTCCTGCCTGGCGGCCCTCGTGTTATTATGTCACACGGGGACACAACCGAATCGCAGCGATGTGCAGGGATTTTAACCGCCGAGGTCGTTTCTCCCCCGAAAGGCCGTTCCCGTGCGCCCGTCTGCCAGTTGGCAGCAGGAGGCGCCTGATGTTTTCGGTCATCTTGTTTTGCTTTCAGAGAGGAGGGATGATATGAAATTGCGCCCCTCATGATTTCCTTATGGGGGGGAGTTTGTGCAGTCTGACCTGCTGCGTCGTGCCCCCACGTGTGTTTGTTGGGTCGGCCGTGAAGTATGGGCCGTGAAACCCTGCTCAGCTCAAGACAGTACGGCTGCCCTGACGCTCGAGCAGCTGCGGCAGGCGGTGAGCGGCCGCCTAACGGGACACCGGGGAGCGTTTATGCGACTAAGTGAAACCGTTTCATCTGTGCCGCAGCGATTAAAGCGCCGACCGCTGCCATAAGCTCCTGATAAAGACCGCAGTAAGGTGGAGGGTCTATCCAGCTGCCTACCGACACAGGGGTCGGCGGTTCGAATCCCCGTGTTACCTCCGGGTTGGCCGGGCGTCCCTACAGACACAATTGGCCGTGTCTGCGGGTGGGAAGCCGGTTGTAGGTGTGTGTTCTGGTCGCTGCACTAGCGCCTCCTCTGGTTGGTCGAGGCGCCTGTTCGGGGGGGGGTGGGTAGTGAGGAGAATAGCGTGATCCTCCCACGCGCTACATCCCCCTGGTGAAACTCCTCACTGTCAGGTGAAAAGAAGCGGCTGGTGACTCCACATGTATGGGAGGAGGCATGTGGTAGTCTGCAGCCCTCCCCGGATCGGCAGAGGGGGTGGAGCAGCGACCGGAGTGGCTCAGAAGAGTGGGGTAATTGGCTAGGTACAATAGGGGGAGGGGATTCAGACAAAAAAGACTGCAATAAGGACAGCTCAATCTGGTGGTGGAGGGGAAAGAGAGTATGTTATCAGACCGAGGTCAAGACGCCAGGCTCTGAGAGGGCCTGGTGGCCCTGCGGTGGCCTGGTGGCCCAGCGGTGGCCTGGTGGCCCTGCGGTGGCGAGGCGGCCCTGTGGTGGCCTGGTGGCCCTGCGGTGGCCTGGTGGCCCTGTGGTGGCCTGGTGCCCCTCCGGTGGCCTGGTGGCCCTGCGGTGGCCTGGTGGCCCAGCGGTGGCCTGGTGGCCCAGCGGTGGCGAGGCGGCCCTGGCAGCACCACGTCCCAACACAAGACGGGAGTGTGGTGATAGGGACCGGTTCATGAATATGGATGAGCCGGGATGACACGGCCTACTGTGGGCTAAGTGGGGCGCTGGTTCAGTATCTCGCACCCACCGAGTTACGGCACGCAGGGGCCGGGCGGAGCTGTGGAGAAGACATAACACCGGCCGCCATGTTTTATTTAGGACGCCGCTCGGCCCCGTCTCCTGTTGACTACAGCAGGCCATCAGATCGCTCACCGGCACCATTGCACTGCTACCTCCTCTTCCTCCCCTCCTATTCCTTCCTCCCTCTTCCTTCCCTCCTCTTCCTCCCCTCCTCTTCTTTCCCTCCTCCTCTTTTCCTCCTCTTCCTTCCCTCCTCTTCCTCTCCTCCTCTTCCTTCCCTCCTCTTCCTCCCCTCCTCCTCCTTCCCTCCTCTTCCTTCCCTCCTCTGCCTCCCCTCCTCTTTCTCCCCTCCTCTTCCTTCCCTCCTCTGCCTCCCCTCCTCTTTCTTCCCTCCTCTTCCTTCCCCCTCTTCCTTCCCTCCTCTTCCTCCCCTCCTATTCCTTCCTCCCTCTTCCTTCCCTCCTCTTCCTCCCCGCCTCTTCCTCCCCTCCTCTTCCTTCCCCCCTCTTCCTTCCTCCCTCTTCCTTCCCTCCTCTTCCTCCCCGCCTCTTCCTCCCCTCCTCTGCCTCCCCTCCTCTTCTTTAGCTCCTCTCCTTTCCCTCCTCTCCTTTCCCTCCTCTTCCTTCCCTCCTCTTCCTTCCCCCTCTTCCTTCCCTCCTCTGCCTCCCCTCCTCTTCCTCCCCTCCTCTTCCTTCCCTCCTCTTCCTCCCTCTTCCTTCTCTCCTCTTCCTTCCCCCTCTTCCTTCCCTCCTCTGCCTCCCCTCCTCTTCCTCCCCTCCTCTTCCTTCCCTCCTCTTCCTCCCCTCCTCTTCCTTCCCCCTCTTCCTCCCCTCCTCTTCCTTCCCTCCTCTTCCTCCCCTCCTCTTCCTTCCCCCTCTTCCTTCCCTCCTCTTCCTCCCCTCCTCTTCCTTCTCTCCTCTTCCTTCCCTCCTCTTCCTCCTCTTCCTCCCCTCCTCTTCCTTCCCCCTTTTCCTTCCTCCCTCTTCCTCCCCTCCTCTTCCTTCCCCTTCTTCCTCCCCTCTTCCTCCCCTCCTCTGGTAAATAAGCGGTTTGCGTTTCTCTCTGGTAAACTGCAGGCGTACCCAGACGGCTGCCCGCCGGCCGGCGTGGTGGGCGTCTGGCTGCTCCCCCCGTAATGGGGCTGCTGTGTAAAACTGGTGGATGATTATTCTCAATTATCTGACACGTTTGATCCCTGCAGGAGGCAGAAATCACAGCACGTAACGGACACTACGCCAAGCGCTGTACGTGTGTGTGTGTGTGTGTGTGTGTGTGTTAATGGGAGTGTGTCATCATCTCAGTTAACCTCTAATTTTCATGTTACCCTCTTCCTGTCTTGCTGAAACAACGATGGTGTTACTATGGAAACTTTGCCATGAGAACACATCTTTGAAGCCTGTTCTTTCATCACTACAAACTAGCTGTGCTCCTTCCTTCACCGCCTCCCTTGTGTGTGTGTGTGTGTGTGTGTGTGTGTGTGTGTGTGTGTGTGTGTGTGTGTGTGTGTGTGTGTGTGTGTGTGTGTGTATATATCTTTTCGAAATGCATCGAACAAAGCAAATGCATTGGCTCGTGCGTGCATGTGCCCCCCTCCTGGTTGCTTCCCACCTTCTCAAATGAATTAATAATGTCACCACGCTTAATTCCTACATTGTCCATCCACCCATTAACTGAACTGCTCATCCTGCTCTCAGGGTTGCAGGGATGCTGGAGCCTATCCCAGCAGCCATTGGGTGGCAGGCGGGGAGACACCCTGGACAGGCCATCACATGGACACCTAGGGACAATTTAGTACGGCCAGTTCACCTGACCTACATGTCTTTGGACTGTGGGAGGAAACCCACAAAGACACGGGGAGAACATGCAAACTCCACACAGACGACGACCCGGGACGACCCCCAAGGTTGGATTACCCCGGGGCTCGAACCCAGGACCTTCTTGCTGTGAGGCGACCGCGCTAACCACTGCGCCATCGTGCCGCCCTGATCAACTTCATCTCATTTGTAAGGTAGATCCGTTCCTGCCCTTCAGGCTTTGCAACACATTCCCAAAATAGTTGGGACAGGGGCCGTTTAGGGCTAGTAACGAGGTAAAATAATGAATGAAATAATGGTGTGATTGGAAACAGGTGATGTCAACAGGTGATTGTGATTATAGTCCGGTGCAAAAGCAGCACCGAGGAAAGGCCTTGTCCTTCAGGAGCAGAGGGAGGCCGAGGATCGCCAGTTTGCCAACAAACGCATGAGAAAATGATGGAAATGTGTAAAAACAATGTTCCTCAAAGACGGACAGGAAGCGATTTGGATAGTTCACCCTCCATGGTGCATCACATGATTAAAAAATGAGGACCTCCGGGACCTCCTTGCTGTAAGATGTTGGAGCCCACGGGTCGGTGATGTCGGACGGGAGTTGGGATCCTGCAGCATGAAGGGGCGCTATCGGCGATAGCGCCCCTTGTTTCTGCTCCCTCAGCAGGCAGGCGTGACAGCGTACACTCCCACTCTGCAGCCAAACGGCTCCTACCTGATCCGCTCCGGTCCACCCACCCGGTCCTTCCTGGTGCTGCAGAAGTTACCCTACATCACGAGGATCTTCCTGCATCGTGTTCTGCATGTGTTGCCTCTGAAATGACTGCAGCAACACTGCTAATACATGGGGACACAATGCAGCCGGCCCGCTTCTTGGGTCCTTTACCTTGATTAAAAACACGTTGTCGATTTCAGAGGTAAGGTCTCACTTTTAAAACCGGTTTTTGTTGCAAATTGTGTTGTGACACCTCAGTGTGATGAGGTACTTTAAATGAACTCTGGCTTGACTTGACTTGTCACACTGTGTGAAACCCTTGTTGAGTCTTTTTTTATTTAGATTTTTGCCCCCCCCCCTTTTCTCCCCGATTGTACCTGGCCAATTAACCCATTTTCCAAGCCATGCCTCCTCCGATACATGTGGAGTCCCCAGCCGCTTCTTTTCACCTGAGAGTGAGGAGTTTCACCAGAAGGACGTTGTGCGTAGGAGGATCACGCTATTACCTCCAGCCCCTGAACAGGCGCCCCAACCGACCAGAGGAGGTGCTAGTGCAACGACCAGGACACATACCCACATCCGGCTTCACACCCGCAGACAAGGCCAGTTGTGCCTGCAGGGATGCCCGACCAAGCCGGAGGTAACACTGGGATTCGAACCGGCGATCCTCATGTTGGTAGGCAACAGAATAGACAGCTATGCTACCCGGATGCCACTTGTTGATTCTTAATGCTAATATATGGTCTTCACTTTTCAATGTATTTATTTGTTTGCCTACTGCAGTTTTTGGACTTAATGAATTAGATTTTAAAATGTAAAAAAAAAAAGTTTAAAAAAATGTCACTGGACTAGCATACTAGCGTAGAGCTGGGTGTGGGTTAGCATACTAGCATAGAGCTGGGTGTGAGTTAGCGTACTAGCATAGAGCTGGGTGTGAGTTAGCGTACTAGCATAGAGCTGGGTGTGAGTTAGCATACTAGCATAGAGCTGGGTGTGAGTTAGCGTACTAGCATAGAGCTGGGTGTGAGTTAGCGTACTAGCATAGAGCTGGGTGTGGGTTAGCATACTAGCATAGAGCTGGGTGTGGGTTAGCATACTAGCATAGAGCTGGGTGTGGGCTACTATAAAGGCAATCGAGGCAGCTGAAACGCATTTTATGCAGCGTCTAAATTTCTCTCCAAAGTTTTATTACATTAATAACTTGGAAAATGTGACGTACACGTGGAGCGACACAGTGCTGTAGGCTGACAGGAAGTGGTGAAAGCCTGTTCGGGGAAACAGCAGGCCAAACAAGTGCCCAATGCCAGCTGTGGATGAGGGACCATCTGAACAATCAACCCAGTATGAGCAACCTGCAGATAGGTCTGTTATATACTACCAGATGGCATGCCACAAGGAGGCCAGATGCCCAGTAACAGAAAGGGAAGGGAGGATGGAGGATCGAGCTTTACTCCTGCCTTTTAAGAAGTGGTATTTAAAGCCACCCCTCCAGAGAAAGCTCGCCACAGCATCGGCTGGGTAATGGCAGGGAAATTCTGGGTACAAGAATGGGTATGAGTGGATTGAGAGAGTGGATAATGTGAAACTATGTTGAGAACTGGTCCATCTAAAGCATGTCTCACCCCTATTCGTTTGTATATCAGGCTTCTGGAAGTCCTAAGTATGGGAGCTCTGAACCCCCCCCCCCACACACACACACACGGCAATTTTGTAGGGTGGGCTTCCTAATCATTTCGGTGGGCTTAGCCCCCCCCCTTAGAACCGGGCCTGTAACCCCATTGTCTCTGCCTGTTCTCCTCCGCATTTTTACACCCTTGTCCTTGTAAACAGTGACCGTTGGTTGACTCCTTATCGGAGCCACCTATCTGAGGGCCCGACATGAGACTAACGATCGAGAGCACATGTAAGAAAAAGACATTTTACTGGGTGTCTGTTCTGTCTGGTTGTGAAGTTTATGTTTGCATTGGATCTGGGAAGCAGCCAGTGAATGTCCATCCATCCATCCATCCATCCATTATCCAAACCGCTTGTCCTGCTGTCTGGGTCGCAGGGATGCTGGAGCCTATCCCGGCAGTCATTGGGTGGCAGGTGAGGAGCCACCCTGGACAGTCAGGCTGCAACTACCTACTTGCATCCACGCGTGCGTGCATTCCCACATAACAACCGCACAAACGCTTGACCTCGATGGCAAATGTCAGCCTCATGGGTAGCGTGTTGGGTAGTCTCTGTGCTGCTGTAGGGTGGGCACAGTTTTGTGGACCAGATTTTTGTGAACCAACGAACTGATGGACGAACAGAACGAGACACAGAGCTGCTGGTCACAGCTAAAGTTATTACACTCCTCTTAGGCATCACGTTATTATAAACTTCCACATGCATCATTAATGCATCATTAATGCATCATTAATGGATTTCTGTGACAAACAGTTCATAAGTTGTGAAAGGGGGCGTGGCAAAATTGTGTGTTTTTGTGTATCTCTGTGTGTCTCTACCAAGTTTGGCCATGTTATGTGAATCTGTTTAGAAGTTATGTGCCTTAGTGTGGCGGTCTATTCAGTTGCCTACCAACACGGGGATCGCGGGTTTGAATCCCCGTGTTACCTCCGGTTTGGTCGGGCGTCCCTACAGACACAATTGGCCATGTGTGCAGGTGGGAAGCCGGATGTGGGTATGTGTCCTCGTCGCTGCACTAGCGCCTCCTCTGGTCGGTCGGGGCGCCTGTTCAGGGGGGAGGGGGAACTGGGGGGGGGGGATAGCGTGATGCTCCCACGCGCTACGTCCCCCTGGCGAAATTTCTGTCAGGTGAAAAGAAGCGGCTGGTGACTCCACATGTATGGGAGGAGGCATGTGGTAGTCTGCGGCCCTCTCCGGGTCGGCAGAGGGGGTGGAGCAGCGACCGGGACGGCTCAGAAGAGTGAGGTAATTGGCTGGATACGAGCCTTTTTGTTATAGGCCACGCCCACCGCCACACCCATTTATCCAGTTTGCATGAACAGTTCATCAGCTGTCCTTTGGCTCGCGACCAACCTTTCCACAAAATCTTGTCCAAGTCTACGAATCCACGTGGAAGTTACACGCCTTTTCGCGATAGGCCACTCCCACTGCCACACCCCCTTTTAGCCGATTGGCATGAACACGCACACACGACTTCCATGCCAAACTTCAGCCTCCTAGGGCGAAAGCTGTGGGGAAATGCTACTGGACCGTTCAACCGACTGACTGAACAACGGGTCGGGCTGTAGGGCTTCTGGTCGCAGCTTAAAAGCCTCAGGTGTAGCCTACACAGCAGTAATAATAATAATAATAATAATAAGACAGGGTCCAGGGGTTTGCAAGAGAAAATAGATATTGTTGTCATCATCAGGTGAGTTTACAGATGTGCTTTGCACTATAACCAAACCCTCCCAGCAACGCCCTCACCCCCAGCATGGCGGTTCAGTCTCACACACAGACACCAACCTGCGAGCATCGCATCACAGGAACCCCACTCATGGATAGACCTCTGCTCCATATATATATATATATGTGTGTGTGTGTGTGTGTGTGTATTATGCAACATTTGTGAAGATATGTGAGTCAAGGTACAGTCATTGTTGTGGTCGGCTGTGGTTTCTACACACAGACCCCGCTGCTATTGTGCGTACGCTAGTGTGCTGGAGACGGGACTCGGTGGAAATAGTTGTGAAAATGATCACAAGTAGCATGCCAAAAGGCCACGGCAAAGGATGTGTAATGGCATCACAGAGAGAGGGAGAGATGGCTACGTCATAGGTCACGTGACCTCTCCTGTGCAGCATTGCAGTCCTGCTTGTATTGTCGCAGTCCGCTGGGAAACAGTGGCGCGTCTGACGTGTCTTCCAGTGGCTTCACCGGCGCGGTGGGTGGTCCTGAGAACCGAAGTCGTTGTGACGTCACAAGTTCCGTATGACGCCCACCAAGTTAAGCCGGGCTGCTGTCCGCCGTGCAGCTCAAGACGACTGCGCGGACTCCGCAGCTCGAGCCGGGTTCTTCTTAACCGGGGCTTTTTATTGGCCCACGCTAATCCCGCATTAATCAGCGTCTCCGCGTCTGCAGCGTATTTGTCATGTTTTTTGTTTTTATTCAAATCCAGCGGGAGCGCCGAACAGACGTCCCGTGCCCTTATCGCTCTGCAGCTCGGCACAGACAAAACACCACGAATACCAAAAACTCTCACAAGTCTAGAAAGAAACACACACACACACACACACTTCACCTGAAGCTACAGCTTATTTACAGAGAAACGTTTGTTTTTTATATATTTCCACTCCATTAAACATATTTAGCATTTCTTTTTTTTTTAAACAAACAACCACACCGGCCGCGTTGTTCATATCACACACAGCAAGATTGCATAAAAAAACAAGAATGCCTCGTCAGGTCATCCTCACTTCACACTCTCCACCGCGCGCACAAAGTCACGTGTTTTCACGTGTTTACCACTTGACCCACACACGAACACAAACAAATATAGCCGCAAGCGGCGATTAACGGGGTCCAAGCAGTATTGCAGCCGCCGTGTGTCCGACCTGTTTCATATTTGGCACGTGGCTTCTATGGGCCACAAAGAACAAGCCTGTCAAGTTTCATGAAGATTGGCCAGTCACACTAGCAGATATTAGCTGCTGAATTTTGATTGGCTGTTGGGCAGCCGTTTTGGTAATCCAGCCAATCAGCGCTTTAGGCAATGTAGCCAACTGGGTCCAAGTATAAGTATACCAAATTTCAGATTTTTTGATCAAGCGGCTCTTGAGATGTCGGATTAGGTGGGTCGCCTGTGTCCTAGACGATTACCGTAATTTTTTAAAATGTCGTAACACTTCCATTGCTTCAGAAACATGTGCCAGAGTTTCCAAAACTGGACCAGACGGTGTCTGATTTCTTGCGTCCTAGCCGACTGCCGTAAAAAGAGAAAGTATGTCGTGAAACCCAGGTGTCCTGACGTGTGGTATGTAGAGCTGCAGCGCTTCCACACCAAATAAGTCAAAATAGCGGGCAAACTATATGACTGACATAGGTGGTCCCAATAGTAAAGTTGTTGAGCACATTGAGATGCATGGGTCGATTAAGTTTTGTGTTGATCTGACTTATGCTGTGGGAGTTACGGCCTTTTAAGCATGACCCTTTGTTATAGCGCCACCATCTGGCTGACATGGGTGATTTGAAGTGCCAGAGTAGTGGGGGGCCGTATGAATCCACCCACCAAATTTGGTTGGTCTAGGACTTATGGTTGCTGAGCCTCAGACACTTTTAGCTGAGAAACCGCGCCCAAACTAATACAAGTCAAAATGGCGGGCAAACTATATGGCTGACATATGTGGTCCCAATAACAAAGTTGTAGAGCACATTCAGATGCATAGGTCTGTGCAGTTTTGTGTTGATCTGACTTATGGTGTGGGAATTACGCATGACCCTTTGTTATAGCGCCACCATCTGGCTGACATAGGCGATTTGTGGTGCCTGAGTAGTGGGGGGGGGCATAGGAATCCACGTACCAAAGTTGGTTGGTCTAGGACTTACGGTTGCTGATCCTCACACACTTTTAGCGGAGAAAAATAACAATAATCCTAACAAATACAATAGGGGTTCCAGCAGCTTCGCTGCTTGGACCCCTAAAAACAAACTCGCCCAACAACATTAAACAGACGGCGTAAGGCGCCATTTTAGTTCTGCTTGTTTTCTAACGGCAGTCCTTTTCCCAGCCTCTATGGCGTCGTTGGCTTCATAAGGGCTCAGCCCTGCGTTCCCTCATCAGATGATACACATAGCCCAGGGTTCGGGTCGGTCTGAGGGACCACACACACGCCCCCCCCCCCTCCCCTTCATACAGCAGTATACCTTGGCGCCGAGCTCACAGACAAACTGAGAGTGTCTTCTCTTTGCTCGGCTCGAGGTGGCGCACAATGTAATCCCCTATTTATTCATTCTTATTGGATTTTTCCCCTTTTCTCCCCAACTGTACTTGGCCAATTGTCCCACTCCACTCTTCCGAGCCGTCCCGGTCGCCGCTCCACCCCCTCTGCCGATCCGGGGAGGGCTGCAGACTACCACATGCCTCCTCCCATACACGTGGAGTCGCCAGCCGCTTCTTTTCACCTGACAGTGAGGAGTTTCGCCAGGGGGACGTAGCACGTGGGAGGATCACGCTATTCCCCCTTCTCCCCCGAACAGGAGCCCCGACTGACCAGAGGAGGCGCTAGTGCAGCGACCAGGACACACCCGCAGACACGGCCATAGTGTCTGTAGGGACGCCCGACCAAGCCGGAGGTAACACGGGGATTCGAACCGGTGATCCCCGTGTTGGTAGGCAACGGAATAGACCGCCACGCTACCCGTACCCCCCCCCCCCGCCCGCGCACACAATGTAGTCTTGAATACTCTCGACTCGCGCTCCGGATATGGTGAAGACACTAAGAACGGAGGCCTCTTAAAGCTGCATGTGGTCAAAGTGATCTCCAGGCCTCAAGGTAGGTTGTCTTTTTGTCTCGCTTTTCCTGAACCTATACATTAGGCGTTTAAAAAAAAAAACAAGAAAATAGAAAAGAAAGGGAAAAAAAAGCCACGTCAGCATTAAAAGCCGGCGTCCTTATCCGCGTGGAGGCGTGTGCAATATTGCATTTCAAAGCTATCACTATGAGGCGGCGCCGTGGTCAAAATGCACAATCATGTATCAAAAACTAAGAGAACAGAAAAGGCCTGTGGATAGGACGCGTCTCGCGTCTGCATGCGCTCAGCTTCATCCAGGTGAGAGTCTAGATCCACTGCTACATGTAAGGGCAGTAAACGTTTCCGTCAGCACAATGTTAAGAAAACACCACTATACATATCTACACGTTTTACCTCGGTATTGTTGCTTTTTTCCCACGTCTGGTTGGCTTCTGACATCAGTAAGGGTGAGAGGAAAGATGGCGTCGTCCGTCGTTGTGAACCCGCTTGTCACTGCGCGACTAGCAAAGCCCCCCGAGACCGGAACCGCGGTTTCGCAGGCGTGCAGATAAAACTGACCTGACTTCAATCAGCACGACGCCTAAACCGGAGAAACGCGTTCAGCAAGATGGCCGCCGCGGAGCTACTCCACTCGCTGGTCTTTGTGTCGCCCTTATCCCGCGCTTTTCTCGCCGCCATTGCTTTACATAGTACGGACCCCTGTTCCGGTTTAAAACAAGATGGCCACTAGTCTAAACAACAAAAACAACAACAACAAAAAAAAGTGACCCCTGCATTTACAAAACGACATCACGAAACTTAATCCTATCCTGTTGCTTTTTCCGAGTTTCCAAAACCAACTCCTGAAGTCCTCTACGGCAGGGTTGGCCATTTGCCAAGTTGTCTTTCGTGTCCTCGAGTTTTTTCCCGAGCCCGGCTGCGCGCGGCCCGAGTTGGTCCGGAAAGCGGGCCGCGCGCGCGCGTCCCTCTGAAAGCTTTACGTGACGTGAAATGTGTAGGCGGCTGAACGCGGCGCGTCGTTGCTGCTGCTGCTGCTGCTCAGTGACGATCATTGTAATGGGTATCACCACTTCGGGAGATGCGCTGACATCGGTTTCATTTCAGGATTGTGGGTCACATGGGAGCAATATGGCCGTGTGCGCCCGCCACGGCTCCCGACAGCTGTCGGCTCGGAGAGCAGGTGTAAAACACTTGGGTGCTGAATAAAATCTCAAGACATATATTTCTCGAAACGACAATAGAAACAAGCACGCTCGCAATGACCCACACGTGTATGCTGTATGCGTGTGCACGGACGCCAAGCCACACAAACGCACACAGATACACACACACACACACACACACACTGAAGTTTGTCTCTGGTATTCCCATAGGCAGCTACTTCTGAAGTCCTTAAATCTGTTGGTTGTATTCTCCACTGATCTCCATCTCGTCTCCTTTCCAGACCGGCGTATCTTCACTGGCTTACTGCTGGTGTTGCTTCAGGCTAAAAGAGACAATGCACAAAAGAGGAATATATTAGTCTAGCGGATGCGAGTAGAGACAGACGAGATCTCAATCATGGGGAAGACCATTTCAAACAGGATATATACACTACCGTTCAAAAGTTTGGGATCACCCAAACAATTTCGTGTTTTCCATGAAAAGTCACACTTATTCACCACCATATGTTGTGAAATGAATAGAAAATAGAGTCAAGACATTGACAAGGTTAGAAATAATGATTTGTATTTGAAATAAGATTTTTTTTACATCAAACTTTGCTTTCGTCAAAGAATCCTCCATTTGCAGCAATTACAGCATTGCAGACCTTTGGCATTCTAGCTGTTAATTTGTTGAGGTAATCTGGAGAAATTGCACCCCACGCTTCCAGAAGCAGCTCCCACAAGTTGGATTGGTTGGATGGGCACTTCTTTGAGCAGATTGAGTTTCTGGAGCATCACATTTGTGGGGTCAATTAAACGCTCAAAATGGCCAGAAAAAGAGAACTTTCATCTGAAACTCGACAGTCTATTCTTGTTCTTAGAAATGAAGGCTATTCCATGCAAGAAATTGCTAAGAAATTGAAGATTTCCTACACCGGTGTGTACTACTCCCTTCAGAGGACAGCACAAACAGGCTCTAACAGGTACTATTTAATGAAGATGCCAGTTGGGGACCTGTGAGGCGTCTGTTTCTCAAACTAGAGACTCTAATGTACTTATCTTCTTGCTCAGTTGTGCAACGCGGCCTCCCACTTCTTTTTCTACTCTGGTTAGAGCCTGTTTGTGCTGTCCTCTGAAGGGAGTTTTGGCCCAGACGGCAGGTGACGCAACAGTCGGCCTTCGTCGCCGCTAGTCGGTTTGGTGTGTCTTGGGCGCTAAGTGACCTCTTCAGTCTAAACCAGCGGTGGCAAACCACATGCCATGGAGAGCCATGTGTATGCAGGTTTTCATTCCATCCTGACTCCACAACAGTGATTTCCCTGATACATTCTTCCTCTTTGGTTGAAGGTTTGCTAATCAGTGAGATCATCTGGTGTGGAGTCGGGTTGGAATGAAAACCTGCGTACACATGGCTCTCCATGGCACATGGTTAGCCACCTCTGGTCTAAACTGGCTGCAGGTATCCCCACCTTTCATATGCAAATATGGGTGTGACCGTTAACTTGAGTTACAATGGCCATGAGTACTATTCACAGAGGACTGGGGAACAGTTGCAGTCATAGAACTGTAAGATGGTGACAGATGTACTGTTAGACCCCCCCGTTTCAGGGATGGTCGTTCCCTCTTCACATAGATGGCCTCTTTGACTCCCCGTTCAAACCAGCATTCCTCCTTATCGAGGATGTGCACATCCTCATCCTTGAAAAAGTGGCCACTGGCCTGTAGATGGGTGTAGACTATGGAGTCCTGGCCTGACTTGTTAGCTCTTGTGTTGTGCCGTCCTCTTGGTCAGCGACTGTTTGGTTTCCCCAATGTACAAGTCATGGTAATTCTCCTGGCACTTAACAGCATACACTATATTGCTCCGTTTGTGCCAGGGGACCCGATCCTTGGGGTGGACCAACTTCTGGTGCAAACCCCAAAACACGCCAACCTTCTTTGACTATAATCACCATGTCAGTCATAGTCCACAAGAGGGAAGGAAGCTCCTCTACTTACAAACCGTTGTCTCTTGTTCTTCTTGATGTGTCATACGGTAGCAAAATAAACCCCATCCTCCCCAGTAATGGATTAAGACAAAGCAGATCTGACGTCTCTGCTGTGCAATGCTTTTATCTCGCTGTAGTTTGGCAGCTTTGCCTCTCGAGCATTAAACCAGTAATCCTGTTTCACAATCTACTCGCAATTACGAGCGTCAAATACGCATCTCACTGTTCCACTCATTAGCAAAACAAAAGGAGTGGATAAGGGCATAAACTGTCCCGGTTTAACATGCTGTAATTAGTGTGGATGTGGCCGTTATCTGGAGATGCTGATTGCTTTTTCCACCGCGGCTGCATTCTGTGTCTTTATCACAGCAAAACAAAACAACGTCGGGGGGGTTACCGCGCTGTCACGTTTAATTAAAACAAAGACACGCCGTTGATTGAAGCAAAGAAAACATGCAGCGTCAGAATTCTTTTTTTAACCTCAGCAGAATTTATCTGGACTGCCCGAGGCGTCAAGGCCTTCAAGGGCATCGGCATGTGCAGACTGAGATTAAAGGGACAGTAAATGTAAAATAAATACATGCAGGGTGGGTAGCCTGTCATATCGAGAGCCTGTGAGAAAAGTTTCAGGCATGTTTTTGACTGTTAATGAGAAAGTTGCGAGTGATTTTTGTAGTGCTGCTGTTTTACTGCCACTAGGAGGCGGCCATGTTTTCTGCTGCACGTGTCACATAGGCCCAATACTGAGGGGAACTCCATCTGTCAGTGCGTTTACATGCACAGTTAAGTCGAGCTACGGTTATAGCTCGATTAGGCCATGTAACTGGGCTACTGTCGTTGTCCCAGTATACAAGAACGGTAGGGATGGGGCACGATGGGAACTAGCCTCTACCATACAAGAACCGTGGGAGAATCGATTTATTGACGGAAGTATGTGCGAACATCCGGGACGGTAGGTGGCGATATACCCCCTTTCGGCTGGACCGCAGTAACTGTGGATCATGCGCAGAACGCCTAGGCCAGTTCGGGGCCGATTGAAGCGTATACGTGCCAGAGTAAATCGATCCCTGACTGCATTATCTAGGTGTGTTAGTCCGGCTTCGAGAAAATCAACTTAGTACGATTTCAGTCGGACTAACACAATAAATTGACTTTTTCTAACATCATGTAAGCGTAGTCTTGTGTCTAGGTGAAATACAGAGGGGACACAACATGTAAACTGAAGTGAGATGGTAGGCAGTAAGTATATTTAGACTAACAGGGTCCTTTAGTGCAAGAAAACTGTAAAACACGGTTGAGTTAATGGCCTGCGATCCCATTACTTTAAGCCCCATGGTATGTTCACACGCCATTTCCACGCAGGCATGTGCAATGCATGCTGGGTAAGGTTGTATCACGTTCCCAGAGGCGCTGTGTTATGTCGGCATTGCAAAGTAGACTAAAGCTAAAGCACACATTAGCCACGTGTGACGCCTCGTGCAAATTCTACACACCGTGAACAAATGTTTAAAGTAGGCATTGTAGACAAAAGATGAGGGAAAGTTAAGTTGCTACATGGCCAAGTTGTCATCGCAAATTTAATCGGAAAACGGAAAATGGGGAGCAGTTTAGCTGGTGATATGTGACATTTCTGAACAGCCGCCATGTTTGAACACCGCAGGCAAAAGCCAAGGACACCTCAGTGAGTGGAGCCTTCATCCGAGCATGTGCAGGAAGAATAAGCACAGGAGGTGAGTGTCAGTCACCTGTTGGGAGACAGCTCAGTTTATTCCACAGGCATATCCATCCATCCATTGCATCCATGGCAGTGCCATCCAGGGTGGCACCGGTGGCGCAGTAGTTAGCGCTGTCACCACACAGCAAGATCCTGGGTTTGAACCCTGGGGTTGTCCAACCTTGGGGTCATCCCAGGTCGTCCTCTGTGTGGAGTTTGCTTGTTCTCCCCGTGTCTGTGGTGGGGTTTTCTCCGGGTGCTCCGGTTTCCCCCACCATCAAAAAGACATGCATGTTAGGGTTTAGGGTTAATACTCCTGTCTGTGCCCCTGAGCAAGGCATGGCAAGACGAACTGGAGTTGGTCCCCAGGTGCTGCACAGCGGCTGGCCACTGCTGCTAGCTACACATGCAGAGTTAAATGCAGAGTGTAATTTCCCTACGGTGATCTTAAAAGTACATCGAAATCAAATTATCCAAGCCGCTTATCCAACTTAGGGTCTCGGGATGCTGGAGACTATCCCAGCAGTCATTGGCCGGCAGACGCGGAAACACCCTGGACACACATACGCACACACACACACATTCATACCTAGGGACAATTTAGTATGGCTGATTCACCTGACCTACATGTCTTTGGACTGTGGGAGGAAACCGGAGCACCTGGAGGAAACCCACGCAGACACAGGGCGAACATGCAAACTCCACACAGAGGATGACCTAGGATGACCTCCAATGTTGGACTACCCTAGGGTTCAAACCCAGGACCTTCTTGCTGTAAGGTGACCGTGCTAACCACTGCGCCACCGTGCTGCCCTGGATGGCACTGCCATGAATGGATGGATGGAGGGATGGGTAACTGAGCTGTCTCCAAGCGTTGCATCCCCAGGCATTGAGATGAAGCCCGTGTGTGAACGTACCATTGCTCTCTGTGTGCGCTTAGCCTACATGGCGTCACTGCATTTACAACACAAGCAGTCTAGCAAGATTTCCCCTATTGAATAAGAGAGCTTTAATGGTGTTGCCTGTGAAGTCATCAATCCCGCTTTAAAATGGACTTTTGCAGACGGATATGTGAGTTGTATGAGCTCTTTATGTTCAACCGTTAGCGCGAATCATTAATTTAATCATTAATCTAATTCTACCTTCTAATTGTGTTTTTACCATGCGTTTGCCTTTAAAGCTTTTGAACCACATGTGGGCTGTGGCGAACTAGATGTGAAACGAGGAGCACAGACGGTGGATTTTTGCGTCATTCTGGGCCACGTGCATTAATGAAAACCCCACAGAATGTCCAACAAAAACACACGTCACATACACTCCCTCTCATCCTGCTCATTTTCGTATTTGTTAATAAATTGTACCTATTTTGATGATAGCTTACTTTGAGGTTCCTCTGTGTTATTTGGTTGGGTTCAGGTTGGGGATGAGTTCTTGCCTCAAGTGAAGGAGTTCAAGTATCTCGGGGTCTTGTTCACGAGTGAGGGTAGGATGGAGCAGGAGATTGACAGGTGGAATAGTGCAGCATCAGCAGTAATGCAGACGTTGTAATGGACCGTTGTGGTGAGGAGGGAGCTGAGCCAGAGGGTAATGCTCTCAATTTACCGGTCAATCTTCGTTCCAACCCTCACCTATGGTCATGAGCTTTGGGTAGTGACCGAAAGGGTGAGATGGCGGATACAAGTGGCTGAAATGAGTTTTCTCCGTAGGGTGTCTGGGCTCAGCCTTAGAGATAGGGTGAGGAGCTCGGACATCAGGAGACAGTTCGGAGTAGAGCCGCTGCTCCTTCGAGTCGAAAGGAGCCAGTTGAGGTGGTTCGGGCATCTGATCAGGATGCCTCCTGGTTGCCTTCCTTTGGAGGTTTTCTAGGCACGACCAACTGGGAGGAGACCCCGGGATAAACCCAGAACTTGCTGGAGGGACTACATGTCCAATATGGCCTGGAAATGCCTTGGGATCCCTCAGGAGGAGCTGGAGGGTGTTGATGGGGAGAGGGACGTCTGGAATGCCTTACTTAGCTTGCTGCCACTGTGACCCAACCTCGGAGAATTAGCTGAAGATTAATGAATGAATGTATTATTTGATTTATTATAACATCTCTGGTGGATTTTTTTTTTACCTCCTTCCCGTTCTTACCCTGTCCTTGTTCCAACCTGACTAACAGGAGATGTTTAGAGGGACAAAGATGCATACTAGGACAAAAAGAAAATGGCTGTACAACTTCATGACCATGGTCCAGACCTAACCAGCCATAAAACACCACAAACAGATTCCACCATCTCCCTTTTTCAATTCACCCTCCGTGCTGAATGCAAAATTGCTCCCCGTGCCCTAGTTGGAGCCTTGCCCCAGACAGCTCCCATCTCTGAGAGAGGCAGACACGGAGAAACAGAGAGAGAGAGAGCTACATGATACATGGTCATCCAGGCTGTCAGCGCTTATCCCAGTAATGGCTGTTAGATGGGCTGTGTGCTCTGTCAGGACTCATCTAGCAGTTTGGACACTCACGGAGGTGTGGGGACGCCACGTACAGCTCTATCAGGGATCAGGAACAATTTAGTCCTTTCTATCATGCACTTGGCCTATACAAAAGAAACGAAATTTCGTTTCACCCAGACCACAGCAGTGCAACACAAAAGATGATAACACATATCCAAAATTGCCAAAAACGACACCACCAAAACATACAAAAACAGACAGAAGAAAAAAAAAAAAAACAGTTAACGACACAGTCCAAAAATTGTCCAGAGAACAAAAGCCAGCCAGGATGACTGTCGGAACTGCCGGTCTGCATGGGCTAGCAGTTAGCTTAGCATGCCCCGCCTTCACGTCCTGTCGTTCCTCCCTCTTCCGTTCACAGCTCCAGGCAGGGCAGTGGTCCCTGGCCCCACCAGATGCAGCAGACCAGGCTACCCCAGCCGATCCAACACCAGCTCTCCCAGCCAGGCACCCTCGACACCGCCGCCCCCCCCCGCAATCCACATGACGACACAAGTGCAGACGCAGACAAAAACACTGCACAGTCGATGCTAGGCGAGGCCACCGCCAGACCGCCTCGGTGTTTCCTCTCGGGTGCAGCTCCAGACAGGGCAGCGGTCCCCTGGCCCACAGGACACAGCAGACTAAGCTCTCCCAGCCGATCCAACGCCAGGTCCAGGGATAGCCTTGTGTTAAACACCACCCAAGTCCAGACCGAGTTATTAGTGGGCTGAGCCCGAGGCCCAGACTGAAGCTTATTGAGTCCGAGTCAAGTCAGAAACTTTAAGGTGGTGAGTCCAACTCAAGACCGATGCAGCAAACTCATGTAAAGATTAACAAGAGAACAACACGAGTCCAGATAAACACCACGACTGTACCTGGAGTCGTATCAAAAGGCACAGTTTCACCACTGCGATATTTATTTAGGCTTTTTTCCTCTTCTGCCAACGAAGGAATGCTTCAAATTCTCATTTCCAGTGTTTCAGAGGCACAAATCATTAAAAACAATAATAATAAAAAGGAAACGGATAAGATTGCACTCAAACTAACCCTCAGGGTACAGTTGATATTCATTCACCAGAGCAGAATATATAATGTCCACACACACACACACACCCAGTCAAATCCAAGACCTTCAAAATAAGTTTTACAACCTTAGACCGCGACATGGCCACCATGCAGGGCCATGTGTGGGGCTTCTGGGGGAGTGAGGGGGGGGCGGCGGTGGTGAGGGGGCAGCAGGCGCGGCAGGTAGCGTAGGAGACAAGGATGGAGGAGAGGGCAGTTCAGGACCGCAAGGGGGGTATGGAGAGTTGCTGGAAGGGCAGGGGGCGGGGGGTGGTGGGGGTGGGGGCATTAAGCCAGAGCTGTGATAATCTCTCCCAAGGCGAGTCATGTGTCTGCACATGGGGGATGTATGCAGATAATAAAAATGTGCCACAGGCACGAGGAAAAAAAGCGAGAGCGTGCACGTGAGCGTGTTGTTTGTGAGGATGGAAAGGTCACCTTGGCACGCCGCCGGTGTGTATGCCAGGTAAATGCAGCATGGCAGTGCCAGTTGCTAGGGGAGCCGAACCGTGAGTCACGATCCGGGTCCCGATCCTCCTCCCGCATAATAACAGTGATGTGGACAGTCGAGCTCTGGTGTGTGTGTGTGTGTGTGTGTGTGTGTGTGTGTGTGTGTGTGTGTGTGTGTTGACTGGCATGGATGAGGGTAGGGTACGACAAGCGTATAGCTGTGTGTCTGTCTGTGTTGTGGGGGAGGTGATGGGAGCCCACGGTGGGTGGGTGGGTGTGTGTGTTTGTTTGTATGTGTGCGTAAGCTTGTGTGTGTGTGTTGGTGGAAGAGAAGGCAATGTGAGGGAAGGGCTAGCCAGTGACAGTCCCGAGTTGACCTTTCACCTTGCCTGAGGCGGGTTAAGAGGGGACACACACACACACACACAGCCGTTGCTAGACTACTCTATTAATACATAGGTCGATAGCCGACCATTTGGCTTCAGGGCTAAAAGTTATTTTACGCTAAGCACTGTAATCTCTGCGTCTCTTTCCTACCCTCCCCCCACCCCCCACCCCCCCCCCCCCTCATGTCAGTCCTTCCCTTAAAATGTGCACTGGTTTGTTTTGAAGCTTGTGTGTGTGTGTGTGTGTGTTTGTGTCCTCGGTGATACTGATGCTGAATAATTACTAGGGTGAGTAGGCTAAATGGATTGTCCTCAACTCCACCATCACGCCCTCAGGGCCTGCATTAACATGAGTAACACACACACACACACACACACACACACACACCCACACACACACACACACACACACACACACACAGATCAGAGGTCAGAGTCGTGGTAATAGGGACGGTATAACAAAATGACTGTGCAGCGGCCGGTGCGTTCTCAGTGGGCGAAATACTGTACACACGAATTAGCATTGCGCCGGGCTATGTGTGTATTTTCCGACGAACAACCCTGTGGTAATCGGGGAGCTCGTTAAGGAAGTGGTCTTCTAGTTGTTGTATTTGTCCACCTTTGATGTGAATTTCCGGCTTGAGACCCCATGTGTTTGTAGGCGCTGCATGAAAACCATTCGTCCGCCCCAGAGGACGTGCTTCACTGTGACGGTCGAGTACTACAGTGCTGTCAGAGCTGAGAGGCGGCATCGCCCGAACACCACTTCAACCGCTGGATCCACAACCACTCTGAAAGATGCCCTCTGGGGCATTACTGCTACTTCATGCACAGAAAAATAAAAGCGTGCGCATAATGATATGCATTTGTGGATTCGACAACAGCACTTCCTGTAGCTGCGGCAACAGCGCACGACGTATGTGTGTAAGTTGGTTGTCCTCCACATGAGCATCATGTTATTAGGGAACTTGAACTAGATTTGGGGTTAAGTATGGCAGTAGTACCTTTCCTAGATGGCCTTTCGTGGCATCCTAGACCGGTCTCCATACACCCCAGCATCATGTGAAGCACAAAATATAGCCTCTCCATGATCAATCAAGCTGCATTTTATATAGCGCTTTTCTACCTGCAACAGCCACTCAAAGCACTTTACAAATAATAACAGAAGGTTAGGTGTGGAGTGCCCCAGGGCTCAGTGTTGGGACCATTGTTGTTCATATTGTTCATAAACAATATATGTTAAGTGTCAAAAACCCTGAAAACCATTCAGTATCTGAATTCCCTGATATTATTATTATTATTATTATTATTATTATTATTATTATTATTATTGCCCAGCCCCAATTGATATAATGTAATCCCCTGTGATTCTCTTGTTGGCTGAATGACCGTCCGTGCGTGGTGAAGAGCCATACCCCCCTCGCGGTAATCCCGTTAATGTTGTCAGGAGACAACGGAGCAGAACACGGCGGATCTAGAGGAGTAAACCTCGGTAATAAATCCTGCTACTCCTATGGGGAGCAGTAGTCCTGGGTGCATTCACTGATAGAGTGATGTTATGGACCGGGGGACATCGTGGCTTTGCAGATGATCAACGCATCTTGACAATAGAAAGGCACAAAATCTCCAGTTCGCGGAGAACCACAGAACTGCATGTGGAGTAGCATCCCATACTTTAAACTCACATGCGCAACCAAAACCCTATAAGGGGCGTCCTGACGGACAACCTAGGTGAGGGTGAGGTTGAATTAGATTAGTGGTGGTTTATTGTCGTTCTTTTCACTGTTACAGTCAACACAGTGTGGCCAGACTGCTGGCCATAACAGCCCTATGTCATCTTTATCAGTGCCTCCCACGATTTTGCATGTTGCGATCGCAACAATCAACGCAAATTCAGCCAATCGCCGCGAATTCTGTGCGACCTCGCAATTTTGTCCAATCACTGCAACTTTTCCACAAATTTGACCAATCACTGTAGTTTTCCGCAAAGTTTCACCAATCGCAGCAATCCCCCGCACCAACCACTGAGCCACACGGCACCAACCTCACGCCCTTGTTTCTGGATGTGAAGATGCAGACATGTGCGTCACAAACGTCTCACATTTACCAACTAACATTACTGCCAAAGACCGTGCAAGGAAAGCGGGGGTAAACCGCTTTGCACCACGTGCAACGTCGGGGTGGAACACAAACTAAAATCATCGATTGACAAGCACTTTTCTACCGCAAAACACAACCCAGAGAAGGGCTGAGTCGAATTGAGCCGGTACCACATGGTGGAAAAGGGGCATTACATTCATTATGCATGGTTAGTGGTGACGTTCTGTGCACTTCAACTTTTAAGGCTGTGTGCTGCTTTGTGGATACAAAGCAAGAATACCCCTTAGGTGTACTTCTTCATTTACAAATAAAGCATATTTTCTTAGAATTTTTGTAACCCTGAGCCTATTTTGGCAAGGTCACTCATAACCCTCAGAACAGTGCGGTTTTATTCTCACTGGAACAAGTTGCCTTCAATTTTTAATGAATTTTTCAAAAAAAAAATATACACAATTATAATTGCCATTGCAAAAATGGCCAAAAACATCGCAACATGCAGGGCAATTTTTTAGAAAAGCTGCCGCAAAATCAGACATTTTAGGCCGCAACAACCCCCCCCCCCCCAATAAAAGCTCACGAAATCCTGGAGGGACTGCTTTATGTCATAAGGTAAACACCACCATGTCATCACCATGGGACTGACAGGGAGGTCATTTCAAAATGGACACATAAGTTTTAATAGTGACGCCGTGCTAAACCTTCCACCGAAGCACCAAATGTTAATCGCTGTGTGCTTTGTTGCACTTCAAGACTCGGGTTGTAAATCAGAATTATCCTTTAGCTTCTTCTCAACAACTGCTGCCCAGAAACATTGATGGTGCGCAACAAATAATATGTTTCTGACCCTCCTTTGAAATGAAGAGAGTGCACACATCTTTGAATTTACTGTTCTTTCAGTCCCATGATGCAACGGGGTGTCTACCTTACCACGGCAGGATCTGAGTCAGAAACATTTTGTTGTTTAATTTCATGCACCTGCGCACATGAAATAAAACATTGCTTACCTCAGCCCACAGCAGTGCAACACAAAGACAAAAAAACACATCCAAAAACTACAAGAACTACAAGAACACATATATCCAAACTAACATATAGATCTTAAAAACAAAAATCACTGTACAGGAGAACGAACGCCAGCCAGGATGACGGTCAGAACTGCCGGTCTACATGGGCTAGCAGTTAGCTTAGCCTGCCCCGCTTCCGCGTCCTGTCAGACCGCCCTCGGTGTTTCCTCTTCAAGCGCAGCTCCGGCCAGGACTGTGGACCTTGGGCCCACCAAGTTCCCTCAGCTGATCCAATGATAGCTCTCCTAGCCAGACACCTTCGACACACCTCCCCACACTATGACACTAAAAACACAGTCGAGGCTAGGCGAGGCCGCCACCAGACCGCCCTCTGTTATCGGAACTGCCGGTCTGCATGGACTAGCAGTTAGCTTAGCCCGCCCTGTTCCACGTCCTGTCAGACTGCACTCGGTGTCACCTCTTTGGGCACATCTCCAGGCAGGGCCGTGGTCCCTGGGCCCACAGGACACAGTAGACCAAGCTCTCCTAGCCAATCCAGTGTCAGCTCTCCCAGCCATCAAACGAAGACAAACTTAGACACAGCTGTGGACAAAGACACAGCGTGGAGGGTACTGGGTGAGGCCGCCGCAAACGTGAATTCGCGCCGCCATCTTCCCAGACCGGAAGCGGAAAAATACACATAAAACTGTATTAGGCCTATAGATGCTCAGGCGCATCAGTTGTCAATGAGAAGGAGATGCAGTCTGAGGCAGACTCGGAGGGAGTCTGTCCCTCGGAGTGTAAGCCATCAACAAAGCATTTCATGTTGGATTTCTAGACACACACGCGGCGCCGGCACGACAACATGCTTTTATGTGAAAGAAGAAACAGAGAATGCCGTTCTCTCTACAGTTCAACCTGGAATTCCCGTCTTCTCCATCAGCGTCTACGTGAGAGCCAGAAGTGTGCGCGGCATGTCGAGGGAATTTCCTTTGTTGTCTTTTTCAGCACTACCTGGTTGTCCACCTGGGGGACGACAACCTCGCCAGTTCTTGGTTTAATTGCGGCATGCCGCTCGTTTCTACTGTTGTGAAAATGCTCTGCCAAGTACGTAGTTATATATAGTATATATATATATATATATATATATATATATATATATATATATATATATATATATATATATATATATATATATATATATATATTGCACCCTTACTGATATTTGCCTGTGCTGGTCCAACGGCAGCCGTTGGCCAGTCCTGACAGGCTGAGCGGCGAGGAGTCAGGTGACCCGCATCGCTTTCACAGATGAAAGAGAGCACAACAAGGGATGGCGGACACACACAGCCAACTGCTGAGGGAGTGGAGAGATCTGTTGTTCTTTCACGGCGCCGTCCCTTATGCCAAACCCCCACATTCACACCCCCACACGCCAACACCAATCGCACAAAAACATAAAGTGCGTTTCCGCGCGCGCGCACACAACACACAACCCACGAGCGTGTGCGCGTTCTCTTTGTGGCTGTTTCTTCAGCGAGAGCGAATCCCCTGCTGCTGTCAGCCGGGCGCTCGTCTTCTCCCCCAAAGCTCCGCACACGAGCCAGAACCCATCGTGGACACACACAAGCAGAGACGGGGTGCAGGGCCTCGAGTCACTTTTGGTAAAGCCTTGACAAGCCCCTCAACATCGACAAAATCATCTCAGAAGCCTCTAGCCACACACACACACACACACACACACACACACACATCGCATACTCATATAGTATACACATACACGCGATCATATGTACAACCATACACACACACACAGACACACACACACAGGAGCACACACTTGCAAACACAACTGACTCTGCAGACATTAAACAGCTTACTCCCAGAGGATCAAAACTTGGGCGAAATGTCAGCGTTCAAGATATGCCGCCACAAAAACAAACCACACACACACACACACACACACACACACACACACACACACACACAGACACACACACTCATTCCAAGAGCCGTTCTCTCCGAACTTTGATGTCTTAGGGTTTGTCATATCTTATATTAAGTGTTTTATGTGTGTGTGCCTGTGCATGTGTGTGCGCCTCAGTGTGCGTGTGAGCTGAATATGCGACACTTCACACACTGCGCTGTGTGATGCGGTGTGACAGGGGCTTTATTTGCTATCACACTGTATCACGGCCCCTTACCACACTCCGCTGTAACGGATAGAATGGGAGGCACATTGATTTAGGGCTGTATGGTGTGTATGTGTGTGGGTAAGTACGAGAGAGTGAGAGCGAGAGGGACAGCACACACACACACAAACACACACAAGCACACACACAAGCACACACACACACACACACACACACACACACACACACACACACACACACACACACACACACACAAGCACACACACACACACACACACACACACAAACACACACGAAACCAAAATGTGTGCAGTGTTTCACCTGGGTGACTGGGGAGAGGCAGTGGGGAGCCAAACTGTGGCTAAATGAGGCGGAACCCCTGACTCTTGTACTGCGTTTCCCGGGGGACGGACACAGGCAGCGCACGCCAGTGCTCGCACCATCTTTCTGTGGGGGCTCCCTCTCCCGCTCTCCTCTTCACCACCCCGTTCGATCCATCACTTTCACACGCTGGGGGGCCTGGCGGGGGGCCCGGCGGGGTCCTTTGTAAGTGCCGTCACATCCGATACGCCTCAGTACATGTCACCGTGAGACAGCATCTCTGCCTCTCACGTGACGGGCCACGACACAAACATGTCATCCTAAAAGATGGCAGTGCGGGCGCCCGGGTGGCGTGGCGGTCTATTCCGTTGCCTACCAACACGGGGGTCGCCGGTTCGAATCCCCTCGTTACCTCCGGCTTGGTCGGGCGTCCCTACAGACACAACTAGCAATGTCTGCGGGTGAGAAGCCGGATGTGGGTATGTGTCCTGGTCGCCGCACTAGCGCCTCCTCTGGTCGGTCAGGGCGCCTATTCGAGGGGGAGGGGGAACTGGCGGCTAGTGACTCCACACGTATGGGAGGAGGCATGTGGTAGTCCGCAGCCCTCCCCGGATCGGCAGAGGGGGTGGAGCAGCGACCGGGACAGGTTGGAAGAGTGGGGTAATTGGCCGGATATAATTGGGGGGGGGGTGTCAGTGTATCGCTCCTCTTTCCGCTGACATCCCAGCCTAAAAAAAAACAAACAAAAAAACAACAACAACAACAACCCAGAAAAAACGAGTACATTTTACTCTGCGGAGGTGGAGGAGATCTTGCGGGTCTCTCTCCACACCTCCTCCACCTCACAGCCCTTCCACTAAGCCAGCCTGAGAGGGTGTCTGCCAGACCTCCGAATCCATTCTGTGACCTATCAGTCTTACTCCTCTAAATCTCCCAGTAGTTCTCTCTCCATCTATCCCCCACAGCGCTCCGGCCCTCCGCCCTCCTTTAAGCCCTGCTATCCATCCTAAGCAGCGAAGCCCTGAGCTGTCAGCATCGCCGCACTCCCCTCGCCGTTTACTCCCAAATCCACACCTCATCCCTCTCTTTCCCTACACCCTTCTCTTCTTCTTCTTCTCTCTTTCTTCACACCTTTTTCCCCATTTCCTGTGTATTGTGGTGACCCACATCTATATAACGAGAGACATTCACCTAAGAGGACGGTGTACCTTTAAGGGAAGAGGTGAGGGGTCAGATAATGCACTTCCGCTTCCGGTACAGAGTTCAGCGTCGTTGTCGAACGTACGACGCGGAAAGTTGGAGCTGGTAAACTACCTCGACTACGTCTACTCTCACGTCTCCTGTCTCGTTGGTTTCTAACTCCACAGTATTCCTTTCTCTCTCTGTCCCTTCTTCTCTCCTCCGACTCCAAAACAACAACAACAACAACAACAAATAAATGGTGGAACGAACTGCTGTCTTCAATGAACCCTCATGTTGTGTTCACTAATTAGCACAGGATCTTCGCCGGTCACATGACCGAGGCTAACTCCGGATTCAGTAGCAGCACAACTGTACAATGTATTGAAAAAATACCCAATATACCTTATTTTTATGTTATCAATAATATTATCAGTATTTATGGTTAATGGTTTTTGTTTAATGCTAGAACGCTAGCGTGGGTGGTCAAAGTGTTTTTAAACTCCATGTCAAGATAAATACCCACTATTGAGATATGAATGCACTGCGTATGTTAGTATGTCTGTCAGGGAACCACTTGACACCAAAATTAACATTTTAACAACTAGAATACTATGTTATACAATTTAAATTTAGGGAGACATGGTAGAACTTGAATTGCAAAACTGAAAAAGTGGAAATATCCCCTGAAATACACATATTGCTAATCTAACAAACATAACAAGGCCTACAAAACATGAAATGTAAAAAGAGTAGTGAAAATAACCATTGCAACAGCCCCAAACAACGACCGGAACTTAAAAACTACTAAAATGGGCGTCCAGGTAGCGTGGCGGTCTATTCCGTTGCCTACCAACACGGGGATCGGATCGGCGGTTCGAATCCCCGTGTTGCCTCCGGCTTGGTCGGGCGTCCCTACAGACACAACTGGCCGTCTCTGCAGGTGGGAAGCGGATGTGGGTATGTGTCCTGGCCGCTGCACTAGCGCCTCCTCTGGTTGGTCGGGGCGCCTGTTCGGGGGGGTGAACAGCGTGATCCTCCCACGTGCTACGTCCCCCTGGTGAAACTCATCACTGTCAGGTGAAAAGAAGCGGCTGGTGACTCCACATGTATGGGAGGAGGCATGTGGTAGTCTGCAGCCCTCCCTGGATCGGCAGAGGGGGTGGAGCAGTGACCGGGACAGCTCGGAAGAGTGGAGAAATTGGCCCAGTACAATTGGGGTTTGGGGGGGAGAATGTAATTTTTTTTTTTAAAACCTACTAAAATCGCGATAACAATATTATCGTGATATCTATAGAAAATTTGAAAATAATAATAATAATGCTATTAGTCAAATTCATCTTCAACTTTGTTTATTGTGCATTTTGCCTCTTTTCTGGCAAATGAATTGCACTCAAAGTAGGAGTGTAGGGAGGTGGTTACACTTAATGGATAGAGTGGAAAGACAACCTGATGAACTGATCAACAAAAGAGCCACAAGGCCCAACATCTGCCGTCAACACAATGCCACCTGAAACAAAATCACTTGCGAGGAGCAGCTGACCACTCTGATGTACTGTGACGTAATGTCCACTGACCAAGTCCTTACATGATGTTTTCCTCCTTCAGTTTTTCATGACATGATTTTGTGTAGCAGTAGTAGCCCCACACTGACTGTGTTTACATGCACAGTTAAGTTGTAGCTCGACAAGGCCATGTAATTGGACTACCGTCGTTGTCCCAGTATACAAGAACCGGGGGAGAATCGATTTATTGACGCAAGTATGTCCGACCCCGGTACGGTAGGTGGCGATATGCCCCCTTTCAGCTGGTTGCTATTGGACTCCAGGAACTATGGATCATGCGCAGAACGCCTAGGCCAGTTCGGGGCTGACTGAAGCGTATACATGCCAGAGTAAATCGATCCCCAACCGCATTATCTAGGCGTGTTAGTGCGACTTGAAGAAATTCGATTTAGTACGATTTCAGTCGGACTAACACGTTTACATGTATTTCAAAAGTCCAGTTTTAGTCGGACTAACACAATAAATCAACTTTTTCAAACCTCATGCAAACGTACTGACTGTGGTAGTAGCTAGCTAGCTAGCTAGCGTAGTGGCTTGACCAAGTTTAAACCAGTCTGAGTCAGCGTCAAACCCCACAAAGGATACATGCATTCAGAATACAAATAATAATAATAACTTATTTATATGCCACTTTTCTTAACAATGTTGCAAAGTGTTTTACAAAAGAAATAAAACTAGACAAAGCAAAAATGAGAAAAAGACCAAAGGGATAACAATTAAACCGTATAAATAAATAAATTAAAATAAATTTCCAAAAGCTTTAACAAAGAGACAGGTCTTAAGAAGAGATTTAAAAAGAAGCTAGAGACTTAGTGTGTCTGAGGTCAGTAGGGAGAGATGTCCATAGTGTGGGGGCTCTAACAGAGAAACCCCCCAATCACCCTTTGTGACAACCCGAGACCTGGGGATAACCAGCAGGGCTCCATCTGCGGAGCTTAATGGTCGACAGGGTGCACACCAGGTCAATAAATCAGAAATGTATGTAGCAGCAAGACTGTTTGAGGCCTTAAAAGTGAGCGATAAAAAGTGAGCATAAAAATGACCCCTGGTTATTTTTTTACAACACCGGTTAATTTATAAATAATTGCAAGGCAGGGAAATACATGACTCAATTTAAATTAACTCAATCACACCATCAGTCAATTTTCAGAGGTTATATTAGAGCAAAAGGGAAAGAAAAAAAAATCCATATAATTAAATTCAGTTTATAAAGTCAATATATTCCACTTTGGGACTTCCCGGTTAGCGCCATCAGTTCAGTTCACTCAACAAAAATACTTCTTCGCTTCGGGATTTATCCAGCAAACAAAACTCAAAACAAGGAAGTATTCCCAACCGCAGTTCAGTTCGGCTCACTCACAAACAAAAATCCACAAACCCTCCAAGCTTTAGTCAAGAGGAGAAAGGGCACAGAAAAGAGACAAACAGTCACCCACTCGCGGTTACCGTGGCGAGTTATTATTAGGATGCTGTTGAGTCTCCGGAGATGTTTAGCTGTCGGATCCTCAACGGATTCCTTGAGATGATTTTTCATGGGGAAACGCATGCGAATATAAAACCAACGTGGACTTAATACGGTGCACGGACCTGGGTAGACGGACGAAGTGGAGGTCTAACTTCTACCTGCTCTTTACTCGCCGGCATCAGTCACCATACCGATTTGGGCAGCTCATCATAAAGGGGCCGGTTGGGGCCGGTTGGGACCAGCTCTGTTATATGGTTTGGAGACAGTGGCACTGATGAAAAGACAGGAGGTGGAGCTGGAGGTGGCACAGTTGAAGATGCTAAGATTTTCACTGGGAGTGATGGAGGAGGACAGGATTAGGAACGAGTACATTAGAGGGACAGCTCAGGTTGGACGGTTTGGAGACAAAGCAAGAGAGGCAAGATTGAGATGGTTTGGACATGTGTGGAGGAGAGATGCTGGGTATATTGGGAGAAGGATGCTGAATATGGAGCTGCCAGGGAAGAGGAGAAGAGGAAGGCCAAAGAGGAGGTTTATGGATGTGGTGAGAGAGGACATGTAGGTGGCTGGTGGGACAGAGGAAGATACAGAGGACAGGAAGAGATGGAAACGGATGATCCACTGTGGCGACGAGTAATCAACAACGGAAAATATGACTATTATTCACACAACAGTAAAAAGTAGACTTCCAGCAGACCCCTTTAAAGCTCTGAAAATACTGAAATTACCATATGCCTAAAAACATAAACAACTCTTTACAGAAAAAAACAGTATTTGTGCATCAGACTTACATCAACTTTCCAGTTGACAGCGAGTTTGTTGTTTAAGGGTACTATAGGCTATTTTGTGTATTTGGTTTTTGGGATGCGTTTCACTTAGCAAGCTCGCTGCACCAAAGCTTTTCTCTCCATCCATCGAGAGATAGCTGATCCATATCTGCAACATTACCTGACAACTAAAATGCCGTCTTCACCCGCAAAGTACAACCACTGTTTTCTGAAGCAAATGTGATATACAGCAGAAACACTATGCTGTCACTACAACATACACACTCTTCAGTTCAGGTGCTATTTTATATTCACTATGTGTTGGGTTTGCCAGCAGTGACTTAAGGGAACACAGACTGTTTGATTGGCACTAACCACTGTGAGTCAAGGTCATTGTTATTCACAAATAGCCTACTCTCTCAGTGTTTATTTTAGTCAATTTTTTGTTGTTGGTATTTCTGCTTTATTCGTCAGCGACGGTATAGATAGACAGGGAGGGAGAGAGAGAGGGGGGTATGACATGCAACAAAGTTCGCCAGCTGGAATCGAACCGGAGATGTTGCAACCATACGGCAATGTGCTGTAACTATTCCGCTACGGGGGCAGCCTCGACTTTTAATTTTTAAACTATACTGTGATTTCTTCTGAAGGAAGAGTATGTCAAGAGTGTGCTGGAGGTGAAGAGAGTGTTGGACGGACCGATGAGTATGAAGATGGAAATCGAAGGTGTATTGTTGAATGGTATCGGCGCATATGCCCTGCAAGTTGGGTGTGAGATGGAAGAGAAAGAAAATTCTGGAGTGAGTTGGATGAAGTGGTGGAGAGTGTACCCAAAGAGGAGAGAGTGGTGATTGGAGTGGACTTCAATGGACATGTTGGTGAAGGGAATGGAGGTGATGGGTAATATGGTGTCAAGGAGAGAAATGTGGAAGGACAGATGGTGGTGGATTTTGCGAAAAGGATGGAAATGGCTGTGGTGAATACATATTTCAAGAAGAGGGAGGAACATTGGGTGACGTAGAAGAATGGAGGAAAGTGCACACAGGTGGACTATATCTTATGTAGAAGGCGCCATCTAAAAGGGATTGGAGACTGCAAGGTGGTGACAGGGGAGAACATAGCTAGGCAGCATCTTATGGTGGTCTGTAGGATGACTTTGGAGACCAAGAAGAGGAAGCGAGTGAAGGCAGAGCCAAGGATCAAACGGTGGAAGTTGAGGAAGGAAGACTGTTGTGTGGAGTTCAGGGAGGAGTTAAGACAGGCACTGGGTGGTAGTGAAGAGTTGCCAGATGGCTGGGCAAGCACTGCAGAAATAGTGAGGGAGACAGCTAGGAAGGTACTTGGTGTGTCACCAGGACAGAGGAAGGAAGACAAGGAGACTTGGTGGTGGATTGAGGAAGTATAGCAAAGTATACAGAGGAAGAGGTTGGCAAAGAACAAATGGGCTAGTCAGAGAGATGAAGAAAGTAGACAGGAGTACAAGGAGACAAAGCGTAAAACAAAGACAAATGTGGCAAAGGTAAGGGAAAAGGCGTACGGTGAGTTGTATGAGAGGTTTAACACTAAGGAAGGAGAAAAGTACTTGTACCGATTGGCTTGACAGAGATACCGAACTGGGAAGGATGTGCAGCAGGTTAGGGTGATGAAGAATTGAGATGGGAATGTGCTGACAAGCGAGGAGTGCGCTGAGAAGGTGGAAGGAATACTTTGAGGGGCTGATAAAGAAAATGAGACAGCGAGAAGGCTGGATGAAGTGGGGATAGCGAATCAAGAAGTGCAGTGGATTAGCAAGGAGGAATTGAGGTCAGCTATGAAGAGGATGAAGAGTGGAAAGGCAGTTGGTCCTGATGACAATACCTGTGGAGGCATGGAGGTGTTTAGGAGAGATGGCAGTGGAGTTTTTAACTAGATGGTTTAACACAATCTTGGGAAGTGACAGGATGCCTGGGGAGTGGAGAAGAAGCACACTGGTACTGATATTTAAAAATAAGGGTGATGTACAGCACTGTAGCAACTACAGAGGTATAAAGTTGGTCAGCCACAGCATGAGGATATGGAAAGAGTAATAGACACCAGGTTAAGAGGAGAAGTGACTATTAGTGAGCAGCAGTATGGTTTCATGACACGAAAGAACACCACAGATGCGACGTTTGCTTTGAGAATGTTGATGGGTAAGTATCGAGAAAGCCAGAAGGAGTTCTCAATTTACCAGTCAATCTTTGTTCCAATCCTCAACTATGATCATGAGCTTTGGGTAGTGACCAAAAGGGTGAGATCGCGGATACAAGTGGCTGAAATGAGTTTCCTTCGTAGGGCGTCTGGGCTCAGCCTCAGAGACAGGGTGAGGAGCTCGGACATCCGGAAGGAGCTCGGAGTAGAGCCGCTGCCCCTTCACATCGAAAGGAGCCAGTTGAGATGGTTTGGGCATCTAATTAGGATGCCTCCTGGGCACCTTCCTTTGGAGGTTTTCCAGGCACATCCAACTGGGAGGAGACCCCGGGGTAGACCCAGAACTCGCTAGAGGGACTACATGTCCAATCTGGCCTGGGAATGCCTTGGGATCGTTCCAGGAGGAGCTGAAGGGCATTGCTGGGGAGAGGGACGTCTGGAGTGCCCTACTTTGCTTGCTGCCACCGCGACCCAACCGCTGAGAAGCGGCTGATGATGAGATGAGATGTACATATGTGTGTAACTGAGAGCAGTTCCTGCAATGCAAAGAAAATACTTTTCAAATAAAACTGATTGACTCACACTACATCTTAGACCCTGTTAGATTAAGTAGCTGTTTGGTGGTTAGGACTATTTCCCCCTTGAATTACTACAATCTAGCTCCATTCTGAACCAATCGTCTGTAATGGGGACAAGAAGTTGTCTTATTGATTGTTGTCGTTAAAATGTTAACACACCGAAGCCTTTGCACAGCAGAGGTCACTTACATGAGAGATGAAACGTATCTGTCAATAATAATAATTCAACCTTGGATGTCTGTTCTCTGGAAAACCAGACGCAGCCTCTCTCTCTCCCCCTCTCTCTAATTCAACTAGATTCATGTTCGAAACACTACAGTCCGCCAGTTCGAATCCCAGTGTTACCTCCAGCTTGGTCAGGCGTCCCTAAAGACACAATTGGCCGTGTCTGCGGGCAGGAGGCCGGATGTGGGTATGTGTCCTGGTCGCTGCACTAGCGCCTCCTCTGGGGTGCCTGTTCAGGGAGGAGGGGGAACTGGGGGGGGGTAGCGTGATCCTCCCACACGCTACGTCCCCCTGGTGAAACTCCTCACTGTCAGGTGAAAAGAAGCGACTGGTGACTCCACATGTATGGGAGGAGGCATGTGGTAGTCTGCAGCCCTCCCCGGATCGGCAGAGGGGGCGGAGCAGCGACCGGGATGGCTTGGAAAATAGGGTAATCGGCCGGACACAATTGGGGAGAAAAAGGGGGAAAAATACCCCCCCCCCAAAAAAAAAAGAAATAGTGGGGTCGGGGTCCTCAGAGATAGGGTCAGTGTTGTGTTTTTCACTCACATCTGTCATGTGCAGAAATGAGGACGTGTCCCACTTCTGTTAACTTGTTAGCAGAAGTTTGGTGACACGTTATGCTGTGTGGTTAATAACAGCGGACACTTCCACTGAAGACAAGAACAGAACAGATAAGGGAGGGGGGAGAAAACAAGAAACGGCAACAACAACGGTAAAAAAAAAAAGTGTCTGGAAAATGTTCCGTTCACAACGCACTTCATTTCCACGACCTTGCTTTAAACGGAAATAGACACGCACACTGCCAAAGCACTGCCTACACAGCAGCCACGACCAGTTTATGAAACGTACCAGCTCATCGTTGTTTCCCCCTGCTTACGGGTCTCGGCTCTGCTCACATTAGTGGCGATGACATTTCTTCAGGCCGACTGTTCCGGTCGGAGGAGAGAAGCGGCGTCTCTGGGAGTCCACGTTGTTAAGCGCCTCCCGCTATGCAACTTTTTCTGTTTTTGTGCATCTCTTTAAATGTGTCTGCGCCGTGCTTTTCCTGCTCTGCGTATCTGCAGAATACAAATCACGACACCAGCTCAATAACTGTGGGAGAAGGTCTGGCTAACCGGGGCCATAATGCGGTTAAAATCAAACTCTGGGGAGGCCCAGATACGACAGGCTCCGGGCTCCGGGCTCCGGGCTCTCCGGCATGATGAGATAATAAAGATCATTTTAAAACGTCCAGTGTCACTGTGGCCGTCCGTCGACATCCTTCTCTGTCTAATTCCTGCAGATGTGTTACAGACTGGCCCTCGTTCCTTAGACCTTTGAGAGGACCGGGTTGATCTTCCAATCTTCCCCTCTTAGGATCCAGACTGCTCCATTAGCCCACAATGGGCTGTGCCGCAGGTCACTTAGCTCGGTCAATGTGCCGCATCGGTGAAGAAAACCCCACCCATAAACACCCGCAGTCTTCATAAATAATCCATTCAAAATACGTGTCCTCCTTGGGTAGGGCTGAGCCGTGTTGACTATATAATAATAATAATCTTTAGTAATACAGTAAAGACAACAATGATGGACATTGTTTACGAATTTAGCAAAGCTATTGCATTTAGGGTATCCGGGTAGCATAGCAGTCCGTTCTGCTGCCTACCAACACAGGGGTCGCCGGTTCGAATCCCCCGTGTTAACCTCCGGCTAGGTCGGGTGTCCCTACAGACACAACTGGCCGTGTCTATGGGTGGGGAAGCAGGATATGGGTGTGTGTCCTGATCGCTGCACTAGCGCCTCCTCTGGTCGGTCGAAGCGCCTATTCAGGGGGGGAGGGGGGACTGGAGGGAATATCGCGATCCTCCCACGCGCTACGTCCCCCTGGTGAAACTCCTCACTGTCAGGTGAAAAGAAGCGGCTGGTGACTCCACGTGTACGGGAGGAGGCACGTGGTAGTCTGCAGCCCTCCCCGGATCGGCAGAGGGGGTGGCCAAAGACATGTAGGTCAGGTGACTCGGCCTGTCCAGGGTGTCTCCCCACCTGCCACCCAATGCCTGCTGGGATGCGCTCCAGCATCCCCGCAACCCTGAGAGCAGGATAAGCGGTTCACATTCATACCACGATATCGATCACATGACGTTATTTTGGGGTTGCCTATCGGTGCTTATATTGACACGAAAGAAAGGGTTGATAACTGATCGTTTGTACTGTGGAGAACCAAGCAGGTGGAGACATTCATTGTTCTTCCCGCTGAAACAGGAGAAGCAAGTTCAGAACTGTCTCACTTGACTGTAACGCAGCCTTTCAGACCAGGGAACGACAACACTTGAGTTATACCACCATATTGCCACAGTCCCAGACCTTTACTAGCCTCATATCACGATATTGATATTGATCGGCTCTACCTTGGGGATCAATGAATCCCATCAATTCATCCATCTACTCATCCGCCATCTTTTTATCCATTCAACTGTGCGTCAGTCAATTTATTTGATAATTTGTCCATCCATCCATCCATGTGTCAATCCATAAATCTATTCATTCAATAATTTGTCAGTCCATTCAACCATTCATCCATTTGTCCAGCCACCCTTCTTTCTATCCACCTGTGTGTCAATCCATAAATCCGTTCATTCAATAATTTGTCCCCCCACTCAGCCATTCATCCATTAGTACATCCATCCTTCTTTCCATCCATCCATCCATCCATCCACACAGACTGGTGGACCAGTTGTTGCACTGACTTGTTCTGGTGCTTTGAGCCCTGGAGATGTGCATGGTACTGCTCAATGGAGTTGAGGACCACACTGCAGACGTTGCAGGAGTAACTGCTGCGCAGTCCTGCAGAGAGAGAGAGAGAGAGAAACACAACACATGCATTGCAGTAAATACGTCATTAACTTTTGCTCATCGTCATCATCATCATCATCATCATCATCATCATCATCATCAATAGAAATCGCACTAAGAATCACATTTGAACTTCCATTGCAAACCATTTTATGTCCACAATGTGCGGTGCAGAGTAATTGTTCTAATTACACTGTATCAGCGGGCCCAGTTCGTTACGCCCATCATTAGCAGAGAGCCAGTTACACTTTTAAATCTTTTGATCACTGCTTTCTACTTTCCTCTGTGTGTGTGTGTGTGTGTGTGTGTGTGTGTGTGTGTGTGTGTGTGTGTGTGTGTGTGTGTGTGTGTGTGTGTGTGTGTGTGTGTGTGTGTGTGTGTGGTTCTGACTTTTGAGGATGTTTTTAAGACTTTGGTGTGATGGGAAGAACGAGGACATCGAGGGCAGCAGAGCAACAGTAAGGTAGTGTGTGTGTGTGTGTGTGTGCGTGTGTATGTGCGTGTGTGTGTGTGTGCGTGAGAGAGCTGGCTGAGATGTGGCGGTATGCGGTAGAAACAGATGTGAACTAATTAGAGGGTTTGCAGGTGGTCACAGTGAACACCCAAAAATAGATGGATGGGAGAAGGGCGGAGAGACGGACAGAGAGGGGGGTGAGGAAAGTTGAAGTGTGCGTGTGCGCGTGCGTGCGTGTGTGAGGGGTGGGGAGAGAGTGAGTGAATGGAGGAAATTAGCGGAGATATATAGTAACGGAGAGAGAGAGAGATGAGATGATGAGAGAGGACACCGAGACGGAAAGGATAACGAGTTGTGCTGCGGTGCTGAAATGTGAACTGCATGCTGGGGGGGGAGGCACCTATACAAACACCGCCATAACTACACCCAGGCTGCAACACCCATTCAGTTTTAGTAGCGGTCTATTCCGTTGCCTACCAACATGGGGATCGCCGGTTCGAATCCCCGTGTTACCTCCGGCTACGTCAGGCGTTCCTACAGACACAAGTGTCTGCGGGTGGGAAGCCGGATGTGGGTTTGTGTCCTGATCGCTGCACTAGCGCCTCATCTGGTCGGTCGGGGTGCCTGTTCGGGGGGGGGGGGTTGTGAGGAATAGCGTGATCCTCCCACATGCTACGCCCCCCCCCCTGGTGAAACTCCTCACAGTCAGGTGACAAGAAGCGGCTGGCGACTCCACGTGTATGGGAGGAGGCGCGTGGTAGTCTGCAGCCCTCCCCGGATCAGCAGACGGGGTGGAGCAGCGACCGGGACGGCTCGGAGAGTGGGGTAATTGGGGAGAAAAGGGGGGAGGGGGGGGATGCGGATTTCATAGATGTGAACAGTGGAACGGATACACGGCATGGCGGGTCACAAAGACCCGCTCTCTGCACACCTGATTTTTCGTTTTTTTTGTTTTTTGTTTTTTTGGTGGTGTTGCCACACCACAAGAAGAAGAAGTATACAACGATTTAGGGTCGTTTGAGGAAACGGTCCAAACGTGTTTGGTCCCAAGTATTTGTGCCCACCTGTCCTCTGCTAGTATCAGTGTGGCGATAAGCATGTGATGACTGTAACGGTGGGGGTCTCGGGTAATGACCGAAAGGAGGGGGTCATGTTTTTGTGTGTCCGTGTTTGATGCGTGCCCTTTTCCCCACTTTCATTACTGTCTGTGAGAGTTACGGGGGGTGGGGGGGTGGGGTGGGGTTGGACTTCAATCACCTTTTGTCCTTTTGCGGCGGTAATTGGCAAAGCATGTTGGGGGATGAAGTACCGCTACGCAGCGAGAGGCAACGCGAGGTCACGGCCGGGCAGGAAGTGAATAACGTGGCACGTCTCGTCCTTACACTCTGACTTATTTAAGGTGTCTTCTGAGCCCATCGAGGACGAGACAGCCGTGGCTGAAAGCGGGCGTCTGGAGTGAAGACCCGCAGGGTGGACATTCTGCATGAAGAGTGAATGAGAAATAGTGTGCATGCATGTATATGTACGCACGTGCGTTCGAGTCCTTGTTTGTGTGTGCGCGTGTTTGAGAAAGTAATACTTAGCTCGCGCCAAGATGGTATTTGCTGTTACCTCTGTTCCCTCAACGAAAAGGCTATTAATTGGAGGAGAGATTATCGGAGGGAGAAGGGAAGGATAATTCTCCCTCTCTCCCTCTCTCTCTCTCACCCCTGGTAGCTGTGTGCTAGAGCAAGGATTAGAAAATGAAAGGCCTATTCTGGCATGATAGACGTGTTTTCGCTGTGCCTATGAGCATGCCCACAACTCGCACCGTGGGCGCATGAAGGGAGAGACCCTGATTTCAGTTTGATTGGTGTCGTCTGTTTCATACACACACACACACACAAACACACACACACACACACACACACTCAGTGTTTCGGTTAACAAAGCCCTTCTGGCATGGAACCTCCCGAGTGTCCTAATCCATGTTAATTACATGCAGAGAAAGTGTGCGCGTGAGTGACAGTACACAACGCACGGCTGTGAATGTGCACTTGTCAGCGTGAGCGGGATGTGTGAGGGCGTTCTAAGCCCCGTTAATTACACGAGGAGATATGCCAGGGAGGGAGAAAAGAGGAGGTGAGGCGAGCAGCCGAGGCGGTGGGAGGAGAATCGCAGTCGCCGAGCGGCATCGAAACCCTTCCAGCATTTCTGGCAACCTTCGGCGAAGAGAAAGCCACAAAGAAGAACGATAAGTCGCGAGCTTCACGCTATTCTCGAAAACGACGAAGACGAGGAAATGATGCTATTTTGATCCATTCAAATGACAATCCCTTTCTGCTACAAAGCCTAATGTGCTCTGGTGCTTTCCGCATCTGATGAAGTGCGAATTACCTGCAGCATCACCACACCCGACACAAAAAACCCCACCCACAGCTGCAGCTGCAGCTACACACACACACACGTACCTGAACCCGTCTCACTTGGTTTTACTGGCCAGGATGGACTTTACAAAATCTCATCTTGTGTAGACGTGGACGATTAAAGGTCTCTAGTCATGTTCGTGACCACCAGAGGCGCTATAGAGCACAGTAGGAAAAGCAGGTCTGTGTGTCGTTTGTATCTGTGTTATTCCACACAATGACACACATGCACACCATGAGTATGGGGTGATGTATACACACACACACATCTGCCAACATAAAACAAAGAAGAAGAGGAAGAAAGAAGAACACGGGGCGTCCGGGTAGCGTGGCGGTCTATTCCGTTGCCTACCGACAAGGGGATCTCGGTTCGAATCCCTGTGTTACCTCCGGCTTGGTTGGGCATCCCTACAGGCGCCATTGGCCGTGTCTGCAGGTGGGAAGCCGGATGTGGGTACGTGTCCTGGTCACGAATATTTTTTTCCTAGGATGAATCCGGAAAGTTCCCGCCCTCAGGCGCTAGGATTGGACAGATCTGCCTGTCAGTCAAGGCCGATGCGAACGTGCAACACCCCTAACTCTAGCCATGTTTTGCTAGCTAACTGTTAGCCATTAGCCACGTTTGCAACCAAGCTAACTGTGCCAACTTAACTGTGTGTACGGTAAGCCAACATTTTTTTTTTCATAGCATGAATCCGGAAAGTTGACTGACAGGCAGATCTGGCCAATCCTAGCGCCTGAGGGCGGGCACTTTCCGGATTCATCCTAGGAAAAAAATATTGGCGTCCTGGTCACTGCACTAGCACCTCCTCTGGTTGGTCGGGGCACACCCGTTCGAGTGGAGGGGGAACTGGGGGGGAATAGCATGGTCCTCCCACACGCTACGTCCCCCTGGTGAAACTCCTCACTGTCGGGTGAAAAGAAGCAGCTGGCAACACCACATGTATCGGAGGAGGCATGTGGTAGTCTGCAGCCCTCCCCGGATCACTAGAGGGGGTGGAGCAGCGACCGGAACGGCTTGGAAGAGTGGGGCAATTGGCCGCATATAATTGCGGAGAAAGAGAGGGGGGGGGAACCCCACAAGAAAAGAAGAGAAAAGAAAGAACACAACAGAGGACGTGAAACAGCTGCAACGAAAGCAATGAAACATACGCCTTTCCATATAATATAGCATGTCTGCTGACACTTGTTTCACTCAGTTTCACACAACTCGACAGTCGGCGGTGGTGCCACTTTGTCATAACGTGCCAGATTTTGCTATAAAGGCAAATAAAAAGAGAAGACTGCAGCTTTGCGGCTTCACAATGCAGCTTTTAAAAATAGAAAAAGACTGAAGTGGGAAATGCATTCGGGTTTTTTAGGCCTCAAGGACCGATGCCATGTGTTTCGATGAGAAAATTTGAAAGTCCCCCCCCCCACGTTTTCTCCCCACTTGTACTTGGCCAACTACCCTGTTTTCCAAGCCATCCTCCACCCCATCTGCCGAGCCGGGGAGGGCTGCAGACTACCACACGCCTCCTCCCATACATGTGGAGTCGCCAGCCGCTTCTTTTCACCTGACAGTGAGGAGTTTCACCAGGGGGACGTAGCACGTGGGAGGATCATGCTAATTCCCCCCAGTTCCCCCTCGAATAGACGCCCTGACCGACCAAAGGAGGCGCTAGTGCAGCGACTAGGGCACATACCCACATCCGGCTTCCCACCCGCAGATACAGCCAATTGTTTCTGTAGGGACGCCCAACCATGCCGGAAGGAACACGGGGAATCGAACCGGCGAGCCCCGTGTTGGTAGGCAACAGAATGGACCGGTACGCTACGCGGACGCCCCTGAAAATTTGAAAGTAAACAAAACAAAATTGTTTATAAGGAACTCTCCACCGGGTACCTTCGAATGCTAGGATGAAATCAAGACTAAGACCGGGAACTATATGAGCCTTAAAACACGTCGAGGTGAAACACCAGATGGGAGCCCATTTTATTCCCTCCTCTGTGAAAGCTGCGAGGGAGCACCCCGCTGCGGCGTTGTCACGTGTGTATTTTTACTCCGCGTGTCGGATGGATAACAAGTTCACGCGGAGTCGACTCCCCCCCGAGCCTCCTCGCGTTGGCAGCGCATTAGTTAACCAAGATAAAAAAGAAAGAATCTAAAAAATAAAAAAAAACCCACTGACATGCAATCAAACCCAACTGTCTGTGGCAAAGACTTGACGGCACCTCCCGCAGGAGCGGAGCGCCGACATCAAGGCGGAAGTTGGGGCTGAAAGTTCTGTTCGGCGTGAGCAGAACTTCCCCGTGCAACCAACTTCCAAGGACTTCCTTTCAGCTCTGTCGGGAAAATGGGACGGTGATTTTCCACAGGCCGTCTTCTTAACAACGCCATTCATCACGCCGGACGCACGCGCGGGTTTTTCCAAACACTACACTGGAATAAAAAACGAGCACGTTTCTCTCTGCGATTTCTGAGCCGGAGCTCCGGCTCGTTAATCTGCATCGCGTGCAACTGAAGTTTGGGGCTTGTCCCACCCAATTAACAATCCTCACAGGTGCTTTGTGTAAATGGGCTTGCGAGAGACAAGATATGGTTCTATAATATCCCGTCTGCGTGTGTCTGTCTGTGTGTGTTTTCCGTGCCTGCTAGTGTGCATAAATGCATCGTATACTTGTGTGAGCTTGGCCGTGTTAAGTCGTATTGTTGCACTATGAGCGCGGTCTCTTGGGAGAGCGGGTCAGGTTTTGTCTCCAGAGTCTGGCAGAGTCATCAATCACACTCAGTTTCCTCTACGTCGATACCCACCATGTCTCCCGAGTACACACAAACACACACACACACACACACACACACACACACACACACACACACACACACACACACACACACACACACACACACACACACACACACACACACACACACACACACACAGCCTCGCCCCAACTCCTGTACCAAATGCTTATCTCGGTGTTTCTAATTCCTGTTCCGAGTCTCCAGAGAGGACAGGAGAGGAGAGAGAGAGAGAGAGAGGGGAGGAGAGAGGGAGAGGATACAATGTGCTAGCACCGTCCTGAGGGGGTTCTTCCACCCTGTCCTGATTTATGTATGGACACAGATGAGTTGGAAGTTACCCCCTGCACCCCGTGTTGGGAGGGTGGGGTGGGCCTGGGTCTGGTTGTCTGGTACTGAACTGCGGTAAATTACTGACACCCGTCTCAACGATTATGCAGCCAAAACACACCAGAGGAGAACGGCGCCACGTAGCGTCGAGAGGATCTTGAGACATGCTCCGGTCTAGCCTGGGTATGTGCCCTGTTCGCTGCACTAGCGCCTCCTCTGGTTGGTCAAGGTGCCTGTTCGGGGGGGGAGGGGGAACTGGGGGGAATAGCGTGATCCTCCCACGCGCTACGTCCCCCTGGCAAAACTCCTCGCTGTCAGGTGAAAAGAAGCGGCTGGTGACTCCACATGTATGGGAGGAGGCATGTGGTAGTCTGCAGCCCTCCCCTGGATCGGCAGAGGGGGTGCAGCAGAGACTGGGGCGGCTCGGAAGAGTGGGGTAAATGGCCGGATACAATGGGGAGAAAAGGGAGGGGAAAAAAACCAAAACAAAAGGTTATTGCATTTGGAATAAAATAAACCAGGCAGAAAAAGGGGGAAACCCCCACCCCAAAAAAAGTATGTATAAATTTACATCTCATTATAAAGATTTTCCATTCCCACCATCTCAATATGAACTGGTAAGCCAAATAGTAGGCTAGTAGTGAGTAGGCTAAATGGATTGTCCTCAACTCCACCATCGTCATTTCCTCAGGGCCTGCATTAACATTAGTATCACACACACACACACACACACACACACACCATAATAAATAAAAAATTAAAAACAAGTGAACCATCTTTCCTAAGTGAACATAAAACCTGTCCTAACCCCCACAGAGGCCTGAAAGACTCCAGATTACTGTCCGGGTGTAGAAAGTGCTCCATCCTCAGAAGAGCCCCCCGCCAAACCTTTCAGACTTCGTGTCACATCAGTCCAGCCCTGACCTAACATCTTATTCTTCACGGTCTTCCAGATCGCTAGTTTAGCAGGTCCAAACAAAGAAATGAAGGATGCACCGATACCGATACCAGCATCGGGTATCGGTCCGATACCAGCATCGGGTATCGGTATCGGTAACATTTCGCAAAAAACTGAAGAACCAACACGACGCCGAGTTCAAGGCGTTGGCTAACAGCAGCGGGAAACAGCAACAACCAACTCTGCAGCAGAGAATGAACAATGTCTGATGAAAATAAAACACATTTTCAAAGTAATCGTAAGAAGTGTAATGGCATTATTAAGCACTCATATCGGTACTCGGTATCGGCAAGTACTCAAATGTAAAGCACTTGTACTTGGTCTGAAAAAAAAGTGGTGTCGGTGCATCCCTAAATTTGCCTCAGACCGGAAGCAGTTTTTTTTTCTTACTGCATAGCTAGGCCCAGAAACAAACAAAGGGGACAGAGAATTTCTCTCCCAAAATCTCAACCCATTCCTGCAGTGCTCCAAATAAGCCCGTTAATCGAGGACAAGAGACCACTAACTGCTCTAATGTTTCCCTTTGTGCACAGAAAGTACATTCCTCCCCAGTGTTTGGATCCAGGTGAGCTCTGTGTCTATTCATGGCTATTGCCCCATGTATAGTCCTCCACTGGAGGTCAGCCATCCGTTTCTCAACAGGAGGCTTACACAGGATCCTCCGCCTGCATTCAGGGGTACAGTCTGAAGCAAAAATCTCAGTCCACCTCGACTCCTTGACTTCAGCCAGAGAGCAAAGGTTGAGCGCTTTCACACAGCTGTGATAAAGCTGATTCTATCCACAAGAGCTGAAACTACCCGGCACTGGTGTTTTTCAGGGAAAGTAGCAGTCCACTTCCCCCTCGCCACTCCTCAGCAGCAGGACCGGTGATCAGGGAGGGAAAAACGTACTCATTGTCATCATTGGTCAGCTAGAGCAGTGGTACTCACTAATTTTCTTAGGAGAGCCACTTATGAGTAAGACCATTCCTCAAAGAGCCACAGAGCTTGCAAAACATTTCGCAAATACAAAGCTACACCCATAGGCTATACATGTACCCATGATCCCACGCTGTCACGTAGCCTACGCTCTTTGACGTATCTTCAGTATGCTGCCATCTGCTGGATAATTCATTTCAATGTGCTAAAACAGGACACAAATGGAACCTATAGAAGTAAGTTATAGCTATGTTCCTATTGTTATCAGTGGATCTATATGAGGCGCAAAACAAAGTCTCGTGAGCCGCGTAAAGAGTAACTATGAGCTAGAGCATGATTTTTGGCAAACGCTCTCAGTGGCTCAGACAGGGACTGGCATACTTCCTCCACAACCCTCCTCAGCACTCCGGAGGACCTGATGTTTGTTAGTGATGCCACTAAGTATTTCTATTGATGTTTTTGTAAGATGGCCCAGTTTAGTGATGCCAGCCTCCACAAATGTAGTCTTTAGTGTAGCAGAGGAAAAGATGGTATTTTTATTAGGGGTGGGGAGAAAATCGATTCATGTAAGAATCGATTCACAAATTCCAAAAATCGATTTTCAAAACTTTTTCCCCCCCAGTCTTAAGTAGCCTCCTCGCTGCTGGCAATGTTGACTTGCCGCGCACCTGTTCCAGCTTCCGGAAAACACGACAGTGGCTAGTCAGTCGCTGCCAATGTTAGCTCTTGGTAGCCTTTCTAAAAATAGAGCAGCAACAAATTTAGCCAGTCCCATCATTATTGAAGACAAGCGTTTGGACGCATTCTGGATTTTACAATCTCCCGGGGAAGAAGGAGCTTGACATGGCTCAATCAATATGCAAGATCTGCAAAACGAAAGTTAAGTATTTTGGGAACACTACAAATGTTAGGTCTCACATCATACGCCATCACCCAGAGTTGAAAGAAGTGGAACATCAACCTCCTGCAACATTAACAAACAACAAACGCACACTGCACCACTTTACCAAACTCCCAGCCAATTCCGAATGGGCAAAAAAATAAATAAAAAGATCCATCGCCTGTTTCATTTCAAAAGACCTGCACCCCTACAGCGCAGTTGACAATGAAGGCTTTAGATTTATGATCCAAACAATTGAGCCAAAGTACGACATCAATGGTTTTTTACTGAGTAAGCTTAGGTTTGCCTTTGTGTGTCAATTGATATACCTTTTTCAAATATAAAAACTACATAAACTACATAATCTTATACACACTTTAGTCTGCTTTTATGCCATGATTTGCCACACCGCCTTTCTTAGTGCACAGCGGAATGGAGTAGATCCTGAAATTAACACCCCTATGTACCAAATCTAGAATCGATTTTTAATTGGGAATACCTGTGAATCGAATATTGACCCAAGAATCGAAATCGAGTAAAATTGTGAGATTCCGAAAGATTCCCACTCCTAGTAATTGTAAACAAGTCATTATAAAACAGCAGCTCCTCAAAAAGCCACATTCCTGGTCTAGCGCCAGGAGTCCGTGTAACCTTCAGCATCTGCCAGGTGTCAACTTCAACAGGTCAGCTTCAGATGACCTCAGCAGAAAAAGCTATTTATCCAACCAAGCCGGCCAGCTTTCCTAAGAAGCAGCTGACCAGGAGCCAACCAGCAGTGACCGCAGCCATACAGCAGCCTATGTGCCGTCTGTAGTCTGAATGCCGCAGTTCTGGATAGAATGTCTATAGGTCCTTGTCCTCACTCTGCCACAGGGAGATACATGGCCGATGCCCTCAGCCAGTGCCGACCAGACGGGGGAAAAATCACAAGGAGCCTCTGCATCTCTTCCACAAGGCCTGGTTGTAACACTAAAACAATGAGTCTTTGCCATAGAAATGAAGCAATCAGGTTATCAACTATCAGGAGCTCTTCCCCTGTAGGACAGCTGGGGTAGCAACCATTTCTATTTAGACAACTTGGCTTCTACTTTCTCCAGCATCCCCTTCCAGTTCTGCCTCTGAAAGTCCTCACTTTCCAAGTATACTCCTAGAACTTTAATACCTCTTTCTCCCCATCTAAATTTCCCAGGAAGACCAGGAGTGCTCCCCAAGCTCCACTGACCCACCATACAAGCCTCACTTTTTCTCCAGTTAACCTTCTCTGAAGAAGCCTTTTCATATAAAACCAGGATCTCTTTTAACTCCTGGACATTTCCCTCTCCCTGGACAAACATTAATATCACCAGCGTATATTGATACAACAACAGGAGGGTTTTGAGCTAGCTCTGGCAGAGAGATACCCCTCAGCCTGCTCCTCAACCTGCACAGGAGAGGCTCAATGGTGATGCTGTAAAGCTGGCCTGAGATGGGGCAGCCCTGCCTGATCCCTTTCCTAAAATGGTTACTGATCTCCAGTTTTTTAAAAGGGCTAAATCTCCCTTCTTAGGCAGCAGAGAGAACTGCATGCCTACACGAAGCTAGAAGTGTCCCTTTTTTCAAACACTCTTTAAAAATGGTCAGAAGATCCTGTCACAAAACACTCCAGAAGTGTTTAAAAAAGTCAGATGGTAAGCCGTCTATTCCTGGAGCCTTGTTTGATGCCATCTGAGACACAGCAGCAGTCAGTTCATCCAGAATTATGTCCAAGCTTAATGTATCCTGTTCTTCTGGACTCAGATGAGGATGGCCCTGTAGAAGCTCTGCAGCAGAGTCCACATCACAGCTGTCTGCCCTGAACAAGTCTGTGTAGAAGTCTACTGCATGTTTCCTCATCTCAGCTGAATCTGTGGTCACCGTTCCATCAGGGAGACGAAGACACACCATTTTTTTCTCAAACCACTGACTCCTAAATTAAAGAAGAAAGTGGTGCATCCATGTCCTGGAGTCTGGTGAAGTGTACTCAGACTAAAGCTGCTTTAACTCTCTCTTGCAGGAAGGAATTCAGCTGCTGCCTTTTACAGTGTAACAGTTCATTACACTGCTGATCAAGTTGTGAGACAGAGACATCTTCCAGGTCCATTAAAACTAAATGATGGTCTGTAAAAGCGACAAGGTGGCTCTGACAATTAACAACTCGAGCAGTAAAAGAATTAGCTACGTAAAACCTGTCTAATCTAGCTGCACTAACTCTGCCATCTGATATTTTGACCCAAGTGTACTGTCTAACTGAGGGTGTTTCATCCTCCACACATCAACCAAATCAGTTTTCTTTGAGACGTGAGGAAAAAAACAGGATGACTGAAGCTGTGGCTCCTCTCTAGTCCTATCTAAAGTAAAATCAGTGCAACAATTCCAGTATCCACCCAATACAATGCACTCATCTGGATCAAGGCCACTTAATTTTTCTTTCAATATTTCAAAAAGCCCTTCATGCTCACAGCCTTGGTTTGGTCCATAAACATTAATACAACTAAAGCTAAACTCCTCTATTTCAGCTTTCACCATAAGGACACTGCCCTTCACCATCTCTGTGCTGGATATACACTCACCGGTCACTTTATTAGGCACACCTGTCCAACTGCTCGTTAACGCAAATTTCTAATCAGCCAATCACATGGCAGCAACTCAATGCATTTAGGCATGTAGACATGGTCAAGACGATCTGCTGCAGTTCAAACCGAGCATCAGAATGGGGAAGAAAGGTGATTTAAGTGACTTTGAACGTGGCATGGTTGTTGGTGCCAGACGGGCTGGTCTGAGTATTTCAGAAACTGCTGATCTACTGGGATTTTCACGCACAACCATCTCTAGGGTTTACGGAGAGTGGTCCGAAAAAGAGAAAATATCCAGTGAGCGGCAGTTCTGTGGGCGAAAATGCCTTGTTGATGCCAGAGGTCAGAGGAGAATGGCCAGACTGGTTCGAGCTGACAGAAAGGCACCAGTAACTCAAATAACCACTCATTACAACCGAGGTATGCAGAAGAGCATCTCTGAACGCACAACATGTCGAACCTTGAGGCAGATGGGCTACAGCAGCAGAAGACCACACCTGTCAGCTAAGAACAGGAAACTGAGGCTACAATTCGCACAGGCTCACCAAAATTGGACAATAGAAGATTGGAAAAACGTTGCCTGGTCTGATGAGTCTCGATTTCTGCTGCGACATTCAGATGGTAGGGTCAGAATTTGGCGTCAACAACATGAAAGCATGGATCCATCCTGCCTTGTATCAACGGTTCAGGCTGGTGGTGGTGGTGTAATGGTGTGGGGGATATTTTCTTGGCACACTTTGGGCCCCTTAGTACCAATTGAGCATCGTGTCAACGCCACAGCCTACCTGAGTATTGTTGCTGACCATGTCCATCCCTTTATGACCACAGTGTTCCCATCTTCTGATGGCTACTTCCAGCAGGATAACGCGCCATGTCATAAAGCTCGAATCATCTCAGACTGGTTTCTTGAACATGACAATGAGTTCACTGTACTCAAATGGCCTCCACAGTCACCAGATCTCAATCCAATAGAGCACCTTTGGGATGTGGTGGACTGGGAGATTCGCATCATGGATGTGCAGCCGACAAATCTGCAGCAACTGCGTGATGCTATCATGTCAATATGGACCAAACTCTCTGAGGAATGTTTCCAGTACCTTGTTGAATCTATGCCACGAAGGATTAAGGAGTTCTGAAGGCAAAAGGGGTTCCAACCCGGTACTAGCAAGGTGTACCTAATAAAGTGGCCAGTGAGTGTAATGTTTGCATTTAAAGTAGAAAAAAATAAAATAGCAACTCCTGCACTAAAATGTGTCCCATGGCTAAGGACATGCTGCCCTGCCCACCGTAAGCTCCAATCTATTTCATTTGTGCTGTCACTGTGTTTCTTGTAGAAAAACTATATCCAGTCTTTTCTGCTTGATTACTTCTGTTATTAAGGCACTTTTCTACCCCATCTCTACCCCATTCATATTTAATGTAGCCACCCTTAAACCCTGCATATGAGGAGAAGGGAGACAAACCAGTAAGAAGCCAGACAGAAAAAAAAAACAGCAGAGATGAAACACCCAGCGTTGTATAATCATGGTACGTTTAATATGAGAGTTTCATTTTCTTTACCATTTTAGCTTTAGGCACTTTTAAACCTCTCCTTGGATCAGTGACATGCTTCTTGAGATGGTAATGTTTTTTTGCTATCCAGTAAATCCAACCCAACAACTTTTTGAAGTGTGGTAACGGACCAGATAAATTTTCTCAGCATCAGGGAAGTAATATTTGATTTTAGATGACTTATCAAACATGTCATCCAGAAAACTATTAATCTCCTCCTATGGATACAAGTTTACATTCTGAGAAACACTGTCCAGTACAGAAACAATATCAGATTCAGATTCACACTCCATATCAGTCACATTATCATGGCAACCAGCAGGCTCCATCAGCTGCTCCTCTGCCTCACTGTCCAGGCTGACCTGCAGCATCCCAGCCCCCTGTACTGCAAAATGCTCCCCCACGTTGTCCTCCCTCTGCACTGTCCTGACCACAGGTTCAGCCTCCGCCACTCCTGCTAAATTATCTTTAGACACACAAGTGGGGTTTCCATAAAATGTCAAGCGAACTTTAAGCCAACTGTTGAAAATTCACAAAAAGAAAATGCGAATTAGGCGCGTTGATGCGCGTTTCCATTAACTGGTTTGTAGCGAATTAACCCTAACATTACGCATGGCTATAACAGGAAGAAGACTAACCCACATAAACGAGCCTTGGTCGTGAGAAAAACGGAGAGAGGTCTTCAGGATTGACCTGTTTATGTTAGTCTTTCAGTTCGTTAAACAATCCCAAACGATCAGTGCCAGAATTATAAGCACACACGTTCAGGAAAACAAAAGGTATATCTCAGCTCGTTGCCTGAACTACTTAGATTCTGCCCTGCTCTACTTCACATGCCGAAGCATTCGGTATTTCATTTTTGTTATCCTGCTCAGTTGTTGCATTTCCCTTTCTATCAGGTTGCGGTATCTTCCACTGCCTGCTGCACCGTTTGCAGGCTACTGCTCACAGTGGCGCCTCCAGGCTGCGACTCACCTGAACAACTGCCCGTTGTAGGCTCCCTCTTTAGGCATGATGAACGTTTGTGGCTGATGTCATCACGCTCAAAAGATTTCATCCTGCCAGAACTTGCACACACAGTGTAGAAACCGTTTTCATAGTTGACTTTAAATGGCACTTCTGGATGTTACGAAGAATCGGTTAAATAAATCAACGCCTTGTCTCCGCAGGGAGTGAACATGCTGAAGTCTAGCGTCTTTACGACCCAGATGAACTGCTTTGAACCTACTAGCAAACTTCCCAAAATGACTCAGTTCTCTTCCAAGGAGCTCATTTGTGATAAACGGAGGTGTGCCTGACACGGTGATCTGTATCGATGGCAAAAACGATGGTGACACAGCTATAAACAGACCGCCTAGCACCAGGCCTTTCTCAACCGAACGCTCCTCTTGGACAAAAGCCACCATGGCCTTGTTCATCCGAGAGACATATGTGACGTTTTCATGCCTGACCTTTTCTCCCCCATGCCAGGAGAACCTGTTCAACGGTGTACCGCGAATCAACCACAACTCTGACCCTGTGTCTAATATACAGGGGAGGTGAACCCTCACCGGGGAGGGACGCCGTACTGTACACCACCAAACTCCTACCAGCTACTCCAGTCACTTTCCAACAACCAGCAGTGAAGTAAAAGGAATTTCCTCTTACCTTACCACGTAGAGAGGAAAAGTGAAAAACTGAATTATCCCAAAAAACACTCAAGCTCATTCAACACCCTCACTCGCGCTCATACACCCAACCTCCCAGCATGCAGTACCGACAGAGAGAGAGAGAGAGAGAGATAGGGGAAAGAGAGAGAGAGAGAGAGGGAGGCGGGGGAGGACTGGGAGTGAAAAATGGCCCTGGAATTTTTGACTCAGACTGGCCCACCAACACCCCCCCCCCAGCGGTACACCACCGCCCAAACAAACCATGCCAAACTTTATGTAAACACAATTACTGAACAATATTTATAACAATAACGTTAGTAAAACAGATGTAAAATAGAACAAGGGGAGGCTGGCTAAAAGGAACACTTTTGGGCACAATGGAACTGGCAGCAAGGTGGCAAGAACCTAATGAACCATCTGACCAGTAAAAGAAATAATACAGGGAGAAATGTGTTGGTGAAAAGACTGGTGAGTAGGCATGTCATAGAATAAAACAAAAATAAACATATTTCCTACCTCGATAAATTGACCATTTCTGCAGCAGCTCACTTGTCTCAGCAACACCATCTATAACCAGGTCATTGTCCAGGGCCATTAAAACGTCTCGCTCAGTAGATATGAGCATTAAAGCCTCCGGGTGCTGTTGAGATAGAGTGCTCCTGAGCCGACTCTTGATGGATTTCAGAGTAGAGAAGCTCTGCTCGCAAGCTACCTGGGTTACTGACAGGGTAAGTAGGAACTTGTAAGCAAGGCCCAGGATGTGGTAAGCGTCAGTCAAGAGGTTGTACTGACAGAAGAATACGGTCGCAACCCACTGGACAGTCCTTGTAAGATGAGCAGCTCTTGTACACCATCTCCACCTCGTCTTGATTTCCTTCAGGTCCATGATCCTCCATAGTCCTGGTTGTGTATTCTTGAAATCCCGATTGTTTTAACCTAGTCCATTGTTCTGCCAGACTCATGAGCTCAATCTGTAAGCTCTGGAAGGCAACTGGCTCTGGATGTTAGCTGACTAAAGTTTTTAGGCTCCAGAAGAGCCATGTCGGCACACAAAGGGCCATTACTCAGAAATCCCTAATGGAGGCTATTGACAACTGTATCCAGAATTTGATTATTGACACCAATTCTGTATGCACTCTCTGCCCCAGTAAAAGTCTCATCTTGTGCCATCTCACCAGGCATGGTCTTCTTCTTTGCCACGCCACTTCCGTTGCCTAAATGTGCACGCTATTCTTGATGGCGTCAGCTGTAAAAGGGTCCACGAGTTCAACATTTCGAAAGTTTGCTGTAGCGCGTCAACCTTTTTTCAATGTCCCGCCCCATCCAGGCTGTGATTGGTTGGTTCATGAAAAGTGACATTGACAAGCACTTGTTTCAGCAAAAGGCACCAATATAGCTCAATAGCCAGCTAGCCAAAACCCAAACATTGCGTATCTTGTCCACATTGTTTTCTGTCTTGCCGCTGTAGCTGTAAAACCTTGATTAACAGTTGAACTGGTATCGTTGGGCTCAGTGGGCTGCTCTCTCTGCTCTCTGTTGCCGGTGCCTTCAGGCTCACTAGGTCCTGATAATTGATGGGAAACCTCACCAATTAATAATTTGTTATTTTAAAACATTTGGCTGCATCAGCCTCAAGGGACTTCAACCTCTTCTCTCGCCGCTTTCAGCACCACCTTTACGTTTTTTTCTTTTTGTTTGTCCATCTCGCGCCACTCCACTATTTATCCAAATGACGCCACTTAACACTAGAACGACCGGGATTTTGCTCCTACCTGAAACGACCACGGGCGGTCAAAATGACCGCCGGTTTTTAAACTCTATATTCTGTCAAGATAAATACCCAATTGAGGTATTAATGCGCTGCATATGTTAGTATGTCTGTTAGGAAACAACTGACACCAAAATTCACACTTTAACAACTATAATACTATTTTTAAACAATTTAAACTTCAGAGGGACATGGTCAAACTTGAATAACAAAATTGAAAAAGTGAAAATGATACCTGAAAAACAAAACAAAAACACATATTGCTAATCTAACAGCCATAACAAGGCCTATAAAATGTGAAAAGTAAAAAAAAGAACTGAAAATAAATATTGAGACAGTCCCGAACAGTGACCGGAACTTAAAAACTACTAGAACGACTATGGGCGCCATGGTTTTTAAACTCTATGTTCTGTCACGGTAAATACCCATTTGAGATATTAATGCATTGCATATGTATGTCTGTTAGCAAACGACTGACACCAAAATTAACATTTTAACAACTTTAATACTACTTTTCAAATAATTTAAAATCGCCGCTGTCCAACAAATACTGCAACGCCTCGGTGGTAGTCATGGTGCGTCTGTACCCAGACATGTTGGCAATATTCAAAACTCAAGTTTAGACTAGTACTCTGCACTGGAGGGCGCTAGTGTGTTTCTAGGACACAGCAATGAGCGTCACAAAGGAAATGACGCGACCAACACACGTCGTAAATAGTGTACATGACGCACACGATGACGCTCAAAGCGGACATTTTGACCGCCTTTGGTTGTTTTAGGGTAGACCTCATCATAACTTTTTTGTGCAATTGATCTAAAACTCATTTAAATGCAAATATATGTGATTTTAGAAGCATTCGGGAAGCGGCAGGTCTGTATCTTTTTTTTTTTTCCACAACGTTATTGAACTTTGAAAATCCAAAATGGTCATAACGACCGGCTTGGTCATTCTAGTGTAACGGAGATGAGAAAGGGGCGGGGCCTAGGAAATGTTAGAACGGACCGAACCAAAAGTAACTGGCTGGGAGAGACCGGCTGATGGATTTAAGACTCAACCGCAGTGGGTCGGCAGCCCACTCGCCTGGGCCAGTCAGACACACAACACTTGGTTATTTTCATTTAAGTGGAGGCTGGGATTATTTGTACTTTTTGTTGCATCGACCCCAGTTGTCTAGCGGCCCACTGGGAAAGCTCCTCGTGCTCCAAATGGCCAGTCTGCCATGGAGAGGTCAACACTACTCAGGATTCGGGTTATAATGAGTTTTGTGGGGGTCTCGAAATACATAAGTAAACAATAATAAGTAAACAATAGCCTAATGGGTGCGCTTTCTGTGAGACACACACACACACACACACACACACACACACACACACAAACTTCATTGTTCGTTATTTTTCACACACAGACGGCCTGGCGGCCTGTCCAGGGTGTCTCCCCGCCTGCCGCCCAATCACTGCTGGGATGGGCTCCAGCATCCCCCGCCACCCTGAGAGCAGGATAATCAGTTGGGATAACGGGATGGAGACCGCAACAACCCGAGACTGCCCAAGATGTCTGCAATATTGCAACAACAAGGTTTCAATGGCCTTAAATATGCCAACCCACTTTGCAGGGATTGCAGTTTGAAAAATATTTCAAAACCAGGCAAAAAGTTTGATTTATTTGCGAAATTGAGTTTATTTTGTGGTGATTTGTGGCGGCAAATCGTATTAGTTGTTTTGGTGATGACATTTTCCCACGGGCTACGCCGGGTACCTCTGCTTGTAATACTCATATTGAAAAATGCATTAT